>NC_136502.1:116932346-116937346 GCF_053919585.1 Euprymna scolopes
AGGATTCTTCAAACTACTTTTACATTATTGAGTTACTGTCATTAACATATCACATTAAATGAAATCTATTTAAATAATCACCTCGATGACATTACTTATTCGACATAATAGCTTTGTTTTAACTGTACTAAAACATTTGTAATTATTTAGTTTATTTAAATTTAAAGTTATATTTGATTTAACTTATTATATCTGAAATCTGAAACCGTTTTATTTTCAAACCAAAAATCAGAAAACCAAAAGGGGAAATAACTGTGATAGTTTAATTGAAAAATTGCGTTATTAAATATTTCCTGTTTTTGTTTTCATTTCGAAATATTATTCTAAGCTGAATTATTATTTTTAGTCGCGTGGAAGCGACTCTATAAGTCACTCCGTCGGTCGGTCTGTTGGTCTGTCCGTAACACTTTTGTGCTTGGCCTTTTTGGTTAAGATCAAAGGTCTGTTGTTAAAAGATGCTGTTCTTAACTTTTTAAGCTTTTCTTGGCCTTTTGGCAAAGATCTATTCCGGCAGATACTGCAAGCAAAAACCATATGTGGGGGCAACCCCACAAATAAAACCTTGGTCAATGTAGGGGCAACCCTTCATGCCAATTGTCGCTATCCAGCTCCCCTACTCCCCGGGGAGTTGGTCCCCATTTCCCCTTCACTCCTCACATTAAAAATCGGCCTTGTGACTAATTTGCTCGGTGGGGGAGCAAATAAATACCCTTTTCTTAGCCTTTTGGCCAAGATCAATGTGTAGTATCTGTTCTTACTACATGCTGTACTTATTGTGATATAAAGTGGGGGATCACTTTTCTGTATTAATTTGATGTAAAATGATCACCCAATTTACAACCAGTCAGTCTCTAAGCCATTCAAGTCATTCTCCAGATCATTCAAATTATTTTTGAAGGATTCCAGTTATTTTTTAAGCATTCATTCTTAAGTTCATTAAAGTCATTCTAAGCAATTTGCTTTTTATTTATTTAAGTCATTTCAGCCCATTTTTCGGTCATTTTAGTTTATCTTTAAGAATTTCATGTCAATCCTATATTCACGCATTCATTCATTGCACGAGAGCACATGACTAATGGCTATCGGCCTTGTTTTTTTTAATTCGGAGGAAATTTTTTTTCGCTTATTCTTAATTTTTAAGTAACCTTTTTTATTTGTTAGAGAAAAATAAAACTAATGTCCTTATTTACTTGCATCCTCACGAGGGCAGAGTTAGTCAGAGACACATGTGAACAAAATCCATCATCCCCTGCTCTTTTTTTTGTTTAGAAAATTTAATCGGTGTTGCCCAGGATTTATTATACTAATTATACCATAGCAAGTGTGTTTAATTGCCTGCAAAACAGACTTTCTTTATTTAATATCTTAAATTAAAAATGGTCAATTTTTACGACGTGACCCAGCGTCGTTTAACCCCTAGAAAAAAATGGTCAATGTCAAGTTTCTTTCCAACTCTTCAAAAAACTTGAAAATGACGACTTTTAATGGTTTTCGATGGTGCTGAAAACGAATATCACATTTAAATTTGGGGCAAATAAGTAGTTTTCATAATATGAAAAATTACTTTTTCAAAACGTGGGGGATCACTTTCAGATATACATTTAACGTAAAATGGGCACCCACTTTCTAACCACCTAATAATTTCTTCATAAAACAAATTTAACTGTGATATTTGTTTTCAGCACCACCGAAAACCGGCGCTGTTTTTTACTAAGAGATTCGTTTATTTTTTCATAATTTAGGACGTAAATAATGCTGTGAGTAAGCTTACACGAGCGGTCGGTTTACAAAAATATATTTTTGTTTTTCATTTTTTTTTTGAGGTGGGTATTCAATTATAGAATTTGTATAGTTTTTACCATGTGCTTCTGTAGTTAACTTAACCGCTTCCTAATGTAACAGAATTTTTGTGAAATGTTAAACTGCAGAGGCACCTGTTCACAACTATACAAGTTGTATAATGAAAAAAGAACGAAAAACAAAAGTATGCTTTTGTAAACTTACTAACAGCATAATTAGCGTCCTAAATTATGAGATGAAAAAAATGAACGCATCTCTTAGTAAAAAGAAAAAGCGCCAATTTTCGGGGGTGCTGAAAACGAATATCAGAGTTAAATTTGTTTTATGATATGAAGAAATTACTAGGTGACCAAAAAGTGGATGCTCATTTTACGTCAAAGTGATCCCCCACTTTTTGAAAAAGTAATTTCTTCATATCATGAAAACTACTTATCTGCCCCAAATTTAAACGTAATATTCGTTTTCAGCACCACCGAAAACCAGTAAAAGTCGTTATTTTAAAGTTTTTGAGGGAGTTGGAAAGTAACTTGACATTGACCCCAAAAATTAAGACCTGTTTTTTTGTGGCCTAATACGTTTAAGCAGTCTTTATAAATAATATGAAATAAGAAATTTAAAAAAAAAATTTAACATTTTATCGTAGGGGATAACTTTTCTATATAAATTTAACGTAAAATGAGCACCCACTGTTTGGCCACAAAGCGTTCAACTAGACATGTCATCTCTAGCATTTTTTCAAGTTTGGCGATCGAGGTGTGTGTGTGTATGTGTGTGTGTGTGTGTGTGTGTGTGTGTGTGTGGACAAAACATGACAAATACAAATTTTTTTAGTTTTTTGTGGTGGTGGTGGGGGGGGAATTACAGTTGAAACATAAAATAACGATAAATTTAATTAATTTTAATGAAACCATTCTGTACTTTCACCTAATAATTTTATAAGCAGAACGAACCCCAAAATATGGCAAATTCAATTTTTTCGGGGGGTGGGGTGGGGGAGGATTACATTAGAAATATAAAATGACAAAAAATGTCATTTAATTGCTTTTGGAATTACTTTTTGGTAAATCTTTTTTTTTCTTTTTTTTGCGATCGCACGGGCATTCACTGCTATTTTTATTGAAACAAAAGTTGTAATAATTTATTTTTAATTATCTTTTCTTTTGGGAGGAGTCTTTCCAGTGCTCAATATCCGGAGAATAGTTTCTTCTCTTTGTAGCCCTTCTGCCGAAATATCTGGTGGAGCGGGTATCACATACTTCTTTTTTTGGGCGATTACATTTACATGTTTTCATCAGTTCTTTTATTTGTGGTGTAGTGGTATCCACGTTGCCCATGATGAAAATGATTATTATACCGGTGTGTTTCAAACAGAACTTCATGTCAACCCAGGCAACGCTGGGTACCCATGCTAAGGTAAAAGGTTAAGGTCATATACGATGCGGCTCTTATAAGATCCACTTACTGCAAGGGCACCCTTGCAGTAAGTGGATCTTATAAGAGCCGCATCGTATATAACCATAACCTTTTACCTTGACTTTGAACAACGTTGTGCATCATCCTTAGGTGGTAGACCAGCATGATCCTTAGGTGGTAGACCAGCATCATGCCAGGTTTGGTCAGAATCGGTCCAATAGTGTGTGTTTTAGGACAGCTGTACACACATACACACACGAACGCTACTACTTTATATTTAGATGTATGTGTGCGAAATTTCACCCCCCCCCTGTCTCTCTCCCTGTCAGTTCGTTATCCTGTTACGTTCAACCAATCTGTTTATTCGAGTCTCACTCCCGCAATTCTACTTTCTATCTGCGATCTATCATCGTTTTTCTAACAAGGTCAGCAAAATATCGAACGTCAGGTGAAACGCCCGTCGAATCTCCCATCGCTTCTCGAGCGCCACTTATTAGTAGGCGGTAGCATAAAATAAGAACGAACAAAACAAAACATTAAAAGAACAAAGAAAAAAAATCGATACATCGATACAGTTTTAAAATATACACGTAAAACTAAAAGATGAAAAAAATTAGCTACGGACAATCTAACAATATGCCATAACGCATATCATTTATTTATGAAATTTGTTTAGTTACAGAAAGTGTACATAACATATGATATTGTACTTTTAACAAACTCTAATATTAGCCGAGTCTAATGATAGTCCTATATTCCCTAAATAAGAGAATGAAATCGTCCTTAACACAGGAAACAATGCCGAGAGATGTCATTTCCGTGTTTTCTTTCAAAGCCGGAGTGTCTAATCCACTTTTCTATTTAATCAATAACTGGAACATTATATATATGGGTTCATACCTTTTTGAAGAGCTTTAGTGGAAGCAAGTCGATAGCCTTCACATAATATGAGAGCACATTTCTCTTTGTCATAAAGCACCTAAAAAAGTGGAATGGAATAATCTGTTTTTTTTTTTAATAGAATGATTTTTTTTTTACATGGGGGTCACCACTTATCAAGGCCCGAAGGCCACTCAGGGATAAGGGTTATTGTGTGTACAGTAATCAATGAGATAGTATTGTAGTAATCATTAGTATTGGGGTTTTTGATAGAGTGTCTTACTTAAGAGGGCGGTTCGTCAGGAGTTTGTTTATGTTGGACTTGAAGACGCCCAAGTTGTAGTCAGGTGGGAAACAGGCAAACGGAAGAGAGTTCCACTGGCGTGCAGTACTAAGAAAGAAGCTTTGCTCATGGAATCTACGTTTTGATTTAGGCACAGATAAATAGTGGGGACAATTATTGACGGTAGTTTCAGCCAGACGGGTGTTTCTCGTGAAAGATTGGCGAGGGGGGACGAGGGATTGGAGCTCAGACGAGCACCTGCCATGGAAATAACGATAAAACAAAGACAGGCTCGAAACGTCTCTCTTGTGGGAGAGAGGTTGCAGGGAAGAGAAAAGGGCAACCCCCACTAAACTATAAAGTCTATTTTGTACTCTGTCAAGGCAGGATAGGCTGTTTTTAGCAGCTCCTGCCCAGATATGGCAGCAGTACTCAATCCTTGGACGTACTTGGCTTTTATATAGATGGAGAATTGCATTAGTAGTAAGATATCTTCTGGAGCGGTAGAAGGATCCCACCATTTTCCCAGCGTCCTTGGCAACAGATTTGATGTACGTGTTCCATTTCAGATCAGGAGTAAAGGTCAAACCCAGAGGCTTGTCAAAACATGGAGCCTCCCCAAGAC
>NC_136502.1:116939846-116987346 GCF_053919585.1 Euprymna scolopes
AGAAGATACAATGTATAACAATAATGAAAACTGCAGAAATATTAAGGAAAACCCTTGAACGCAGAAACTAACACACATGAACTACAGGCACAAACTGGACGTACAAATGTAAAACACAAACGAACAACACCTGGAATCACGAAAACTGAAACTGTATAATTGTAAGTTAACACGCTGCATCCCTACCTCCTTCCCATTTTTTTGTGTGTATCACCAAAAACTGGCACCACACCAAACAAGCAAAGAGGGTCAAGGAGGATAGAGAGACTGAGGAGAGTAAGCACTAGCAAGACCTCCGCTGGATGAGTGCAAAGAGGATTAGGACCTTGGGGAGGCTTTTTGCCACTCAAATTCCAGTGAATACTAATGGTTGCCGCCAACGAGAAATCAACGATGTTGTGATAACGCAAAGGTTATCGAAAGAGGTGGAGAGTACTGGAAATCCATTTTTTGATGTGCTTCACTAAACTCTCGCCAGGTGACGCTTTTCAATCTGATTCAAAAGTGACAATAAGTCGATCAAATTCATTCATTTAATTCCATTTAACTTGTTTATTAATTAAAAAATTAAAACTATAATTAATATATATATATATATATATATATATATCTTTATATATATATATATATATATATATATATCTTTATATATATATATCTTTATATATATATATGTATATCTTTATATATATATATATATATATATATATATATATATATATAGAGAGAGAGAGAGAGAGAGAGAGAGAGAGAGGGAGAAATAAAAAGGAACAAACCGTATTATGTGTTCATCAACGTTTCTTCCTCTGGATGAAATAAAGACGAAACGTTGATGAACACATAATACGGTTTGTTCCTTTTTTATTTCTCTATTTTGTCGGAATATTTCCATTATTTTCATCATCATCATCATTATATATATATATATATATATATATATATATACATACATACATACATACATACATACATATATATATATATATATATATATATGTATGTATGTATGTATGTATATATATATATATATATATATATATACATATACATATATATATATACATATATATATATATATATATATATATACATATATATATATATATATATATATATATATATATATATTTATTTACCAGTGGTAAAAAAAACCGGACTAAAGTGCTCAATGTGTAGTCAGAGCAGTATATAGGAAATTTATTACTGTGAGTCCAGAATGAGTTTACAAATTGTTTCAACTAGAGGAAAATCCTCAAAGAGAGGAAAAATCCAACTAGCATCATCAGAATTCATAGATGGACTAAGTTATAAAGTCAAATAAAAATGGAAAGATCGTAGATAAAGGGGAGTTAGAAAAGAAGGGGGAGTGGTGGGGAGAGGACGTTGGAGTTTAAAGTAGTAGGAGTGTATTAAAAAAGAGAGGGGTTTATAATTAAATATTAATTATGTGTAAATTCTTATATACGTGTTTTTTAACAGTTTAAACTTAAAAGACGCTACTTTTGTTGATAACGGCATAAGTAACAGTTAATTTAAAGGATCACCATGGCAACAGGTTGGAAAGTTAATGTTAGTGAAGGAACGGGTTGAAAATGGGGTTTAAAGTAATTTAGCCGGGCGGAGAGAGATTGAAAGATATTTATTGTTTATAAAATGGAAAGAAAAAGAAAAGGAAAAATAAGTTAATGAATTATACTTTACAGGTTTATTTTAATAGTGTGATGATATATATAATTAAATATAATAAATAAATTAGCCGGGCAGGTAGAAATAATACGTTACAGGTTTATTTTAATAAAATAAAATAAAATAGGTGAAGGAACGGGTTGAAAATGGGGTTTAAAGTAATTTAGCCGGGCGGAGAGAGATTGAAAGATATTTATTGTTTATAAAATGGAAAGAAAAAGAAAAGGAAAAATAAGTTAATGAATTATACTTTACAGGTTTATTTTAATAGTGTGATGATATATATAATTAAATATAATAAATAAATTAGCTGGGCAGGTAGAAATAATACGTTACAGGTTTATTTTAATAAAATAAAATAAAATAGGTGAAGGAACGGGTTGAAAATGGGGTTTAAAGTAATTTAGCCGGGCGGGGAGAGATTGAAAGATATTTATTGTTTATAAAATGGAAAGAAAAAGAAAAGGAAAAATAAGTTAATGAATTATACTTTACAGGTTTATTTTAATAGTGTGATGATATATATAATTAAATATAATAAATAAATTAGCCGGGCAGGTAGAAATAATACGTTACAGGTTTATTTTAATAAAATAAAATAAAATAGGTGAAGGAACGGGTTGAAAATGGGGTTTAAAGTAATTTAGCCGGGCGGGGAGAGATTGAAAGATATTTATTGTTTATAAAATGGAAAGAAAAAGAAAAGGAAAAATAAGTTAATGAATTATACTTTACAGGTTTATTTTGATAGTGTAATGATATATATAATTAAATATAATATATATATAAATAAATAGCCGGGCAGGTAGAAATTATACGTTATAGGTTTATTTTAGTGAAATAAAATAAAATAGGTGAAGGCTTAAGTAAGTAACTTAAATAATAGAAAAAAAAAAACATTTTTAATAAGTAACACACAAATATAAGCACACGCATAAATATGTACAGCAAATGCACATACGTAAATGGGGGAAAAGCACATGCGTGATCACACATACATATATATATATATATATACATATATATATATATATATATATATATATATATATATACATATATACACAAACATACATATACAAACACATATATATATATATGTACACATACACAGATACGTAAAAATACACGCATATATACATATATAAACATATATGCAAGTACACATACATCCAGATGCAAACACTTACACATACATATATATATACATATACATATACATACATATATATACATATAAATATAAATTAGCTGGGAGGGGGGGGAATTGAAAAATATTTTATAAATAATTTATAAATTTTCAGGCGTTGTAGTTGAAGGAAAGAGAGAAAGAGAAAAATATAAATTAATGAATTATAAGTTACAAGTTTATTTTACTAATATAGAAATAGGTAAGAATATCAGTAAGTTAATCAAATAATAAAATTCATAAAATTATTAGGGAGATATTTATAATAAGTGAATAAAACACATACACACAGAAAAACACACACACAAAAATACATGTAGAAGATACGTAACCAAATACAAATATATATAAAAAAAACACATACATATACACACATATAGAAGATACGCACAAACACAAATACATATATATACATACATATACACACACACATATATATATACACACATATAAATACATACATACACACACATATACATACATATACAAACACACACACATACACACGCACACACACACATATATATACATGTGCACATATATATACACATATATATATATATATAAATTAGCTGGGCAGGGAGAAATTGAAAAAATTAATTTTTTTTTGTTTTTAATTTATTATTTATAGTTTTTTGAATTGTCGGGCGTTAAGTTGGAAGAAAGAAATGAGAAATAGAAGGGTAAATAGGTGAATTATACGTTATAGGTTTATTTAATAAAGTAAAAAAACCAAGGATATAAGTAAGTTAATTAAATAATAAAAATTAATATAATTATTAATAAAATGTAGATAGTAAGTAGATAACAAAAACACACAAATACATACACATGAGTACACATGTAAAAAATACACACATCAATGGGGGAGAAGCATGTGCTTGAGTATATGTACAAACACAAATACGAAAAATATGTAAATAAGCTTCGTGTTAAAAAATGTCTCCGTTGGGGGGGGGTGAGGGGGTAATCCAATGTTGCGTTAATTGAAAAATTGTTTTAGTAAAAATCATATTTTCCTAAGCAGACTTTTCAATAAATTTTTTTTTTTTTTTTTTTTTTAATTCAATTTTCACCCCAAACAAGGCACAGTGCCACTTTGAAGCAGGGGGCTACTATTAGGGAATTAATTAGCGGGGTCATTATGAAGGGAGAAGAGTAGAAAGATGTTTGTTAACATTACACTTGAACTTCTGCATATCATTGCAGTTGGGAAAGCAGAATCCCGGAAGGGAGTTCCAAAGACCCGCAGTTCTGGGGAAGAAACTATTGGAGTAAAAGGCTTTCTTGCACCTAGGGATCTCCACTGTAAAGGGATGAGACTTAGTAGCTTTCGGGTTTGTCGGGGGTAGTTACGTCGGGGAGGTACAAGTGTTTGCAGTTCGTCAGAGCATTCACCATTAAAGTATTTGTAGAACAGGCAGAGGGATGCAACATCTCGTCGATGGGACAGAGGTTGAAGCCTAGATGACAGTTCAGGACCTATCAGGTTTGCGACTCTTTTTTGAACCCTGTCCAGGAGCGAGAGACAAGCAGCAGATGCACCAGCCCAGATGTGACAACAGTACTCCATACATGGGCGAATGGTTGCCTTATAGAGGTATAGGATACTGGCAGGCGTAAGTAGTTTTCTAGCACGGTAGAGGGAGCCAACCTTCCTTGCAGCAGCCTTGGCAATGCTCTCAATGTATCTATTCCAGTTCATATTCCCTGTAAACGTTAGGCCGAGGAGTTTAAAAGAAGTATTTTCAGGCAATGTGTTCTTGGCCATTGCTATTGGTGGTAGAGAAGGTTTCTTGTAGTTATTGAAGGAAACAAGCTTAGTCTTAGCAGCATTGAATGAGACCAACCATTTTTGTCCCCATTCCACTACGGATTGGAGGTCGTCCTCTAGTGTTTCTGCCATTTTCTTGGATATGTGTTCATTTGTTTTCCCCTCATATCTGTTATAGAGAGTGGTGTCATCGGCAAATATACCCATCTCCGAAACAATATTATCAGGGAGGTCGTTTATGAATATCAGGAACAATAGAGGTCCAAGGATAGACCCCTGAGGCACTCCCGCATTTATGTCATATTGTTTGGATGTACGTCCGTCGAGGACACCTTTGATTTTTCTATTACTTAAAAAGGATTTAATTACGTTATGAATTCTTCCAGTGATTCCATATGATCTAATTTTCCTTAGAAGACCATCGTGCCATACCCTGTCAAAAGCCTTAGATATATCAAGGGCCACCGCTCTACCCTCCCCTGTTTTATCCAATGAACGGTATATACGTTCAGAAACTACAGTTAAGATATCTGCTGTTGAACGGGCTTGCCTGAATCCATATTGTTTGTCAGTCAAGAGTTTAGCAGCTGTTAGGTGCTGGACTAGGGCTTTATTAACTAAGGACTCAAATATTTTGGCGAAAAGCGGGAGGAGGCTAATGGGGCGATAATTTAGTGGGTCAGTTCTTTCACCAGAATTCTTGAAGACTGGTACCACAGAGGCGGTTTTCCAGCAGTCGGGAAAACAAGATTCGTTAAGGCATTTATTGTAAAGTTTGGACAGAACTGGAGCAACCTCGGCAGAGCATTTTTTTAATAGCACAGCCGGGATGAGATCTGGTCCACATGCTTTAGAGGTGTCTAGGTTTTTTATAATAGCATGTACCTGAGAAGGGGTGATTTTCAAGTCGTCAAGTGTGGCGTCTGTTCGCAGAGGAAAATCAGGGAGTGAGTGGTGTACCGAGTTCAGTGTGGAGTTTGAGGCAAACCGACTGGCAAGCAGATTAGCCTTGTCAGTTGCCGTGCAAGCAACCTCACGATTGTTTGTTAGTGGGGGAATAGTTGACTGTCCATTATTAACTACGCTGTTGTATGTTTTTACATTTATATATTGACACATTTCTATACAATAAATGTTTTGGTTTTCGAATAAAACATCTCGTTTGTTACTTATTTGCCGTGTTATTTATCCAAAAAAGACTTTGGAGTTATTTTTTTATTTCTTTTTACATGGTGGTCACCACTTATCCAGGCGTGGAAGCCATTTAGGGATAAGGGTTATTGCAAGTACAGTACGTTAGTGTGGAGATTTGATGAAGTGTTTACTTAAGAGGGCGGTTCATTAGGAATTTGTTAACGTTGGACTTGAAGACATCCAGGTTGTAGTCAGGTGGGAAGCAGGCAGACGGAACAGAGTTCCATAGGCGTGCAGTTCTAAGAAAGAAGCTTTGCTCATGGAATCCACGTTTTGATTTAGACACAGATAAAGAGTAGGGGAAATTTTTCACAGTGGATTCAGATAGACGAGTGTTTTTCGTGAAAGATTGGCAAGGGGGGGGGGACCAGAGATTGGAGTTCAGATGAGCACCTGCCATGGAAATAATGATAAAACAAGGATAGGCTTGCAACGTCTCTTCTGTAGGAGAGAGGTTGCAGGGTAGAGAAAAGGGAATCCCCCACTAAGCCACAAAGTCTATTTTGTACTCTGTCAAGGTAGGATAGACTGTTTTTAGCAGCTCCTGCCCAGATATGACAGCAGTATTCCATCCTTGGACGTACTTGGCTTTTATACAGATAGAGAATTGCATAAGCAGTGAGATATCTTCTGGAGCGGTAGCAGGATCCCACCATCTTTCCAGCGACCTTGGCAACAGACTTGATGAACGTATTCCATTTCAGGTCAAACCCAGAAGCTTGTCAAAACACGGGGCCTCTCCCAGACGAGAGCCATCCATTCCAATTGATGCCAGATGGGGATCAGAGCGTTGATGATGTAAGTATAGGAGTTTGGTTTTAGATGCATTAAAGGTAACCAACCACGTCTTCCCCCACTGAACCACGCGCTCGAGATCAGAGGAGAGAGAATCAGAGGGAACTTTGTCATTTACAGCCTTTGATGTGTTGCCGTAGATGGTCGTATCATCAGCATATATGTCAACGAATGATTTAAGTATGTGTTTAGGGAGGTCATTGATGTAGATCAGGAAGAGAGTTGGGCCCAGGATTGACCCCTGAGGGACTCCAGCATTAATACTAATATTAAAGAAATGATTTAATGATTGAGAAAACACTTCCAGTTATACCGTAGCTGGAAATCTTGTGAAGTAGACACTTATGCCATACCTTGTTGAAGGCCTTTGATTTGTCAAGAGCAATTGCCCTAGAAAGGAAGCCTTCGTCAAGAGATTCACTAATCCTATGGGATATAACCGTTAGCACATCTGCGGTAGCAGTGTCAGAAATTTCGTGAAAATAGTGAATAATTCCACCCCATCTTTCCAAGCTTATAACTCCTCGAAAAATGTAATTCAAGCCCTCATTTTTGTTTCAATTAAAGGAGCAAGGACCAAGGTTTTATTAAAAAAAACAAAACAAAAAAAACAATGTGTTTTTTTTTTTAAAAAAAGGTTTTAATCTTCGGACTTTACAGGTAAATTTCTAAAAAAGCGATGTTTTTTTTTGTTTTAAATTTGAATATATTATTTATTGACCTTTTCTCTTCAATTTGTGATATATAAAACTCCCCGACATAATTAATTATTTACTTTTTAATAGACATTTAAAAGTGCGAGGCGTGAATTATTCGACCCCCCTGACTTTCCAAGCTTATAACTCCTCGAAAAATGTAATTCAAGCCCTAATTATTTTTTCAATTAAAGGAGCAAGGACCAAGGTTTCATTAAAAAAAAAAAGACAAAAAAAAGACAAAAAAAAAAACAATGTGTTCTTATAAAATAAGGTTTTAAACTTCGGACTTTACAGGTAAATTTCTAAAAAAGCGATGTTTTTTTTGTTTTAAATTTGAATATATTATTTATTGACCTTTTCTCTTCAATTTGTGATGTATAAAACTCCCCGACATAAATAATTATTTACTTTTTAATAGACATTTCAAAATGAGAGGCGTGAATTATTCGAACCCCTGTCTTTCCAAGCTTATAACTCCTCGAAAAATGTAATTCAAGCCCTAATTATTTTTTCAATTAAAGGAGCAAGGACCAAGGTTTCATAAAAAAAAAGAAAGACAAAAAAAAAAAAGACAAAAAAAAACAATGTGTTCTTATAAAATAAGGTTTTAAACTTCGGACTTTACAGGTAAATTTCTAAAAAAGCGATATTTTATTTTTTGTTTTAAATTTGAATATATTATTTATTGACCTTTTCTCTTCAATTTGTGATATATAAAACTCCCCGACATAAATTAATTATTTACTTTTTAATAGACATTTCAAAATGGGTGACACTTGGGGGGGGGGGGGCGTGAATTAAAAAAAAAAAACGTTTGTCTAAAATATTATATTCAGTTTATTGGAAAGAACATAAAATTTCACATTGACCCTGAAAATATCGTAAAAATAGAATCAATAGAAAAATTTTGATAGATTTTTAAAGTTTAAAAATTGAAAAATATTGAGTTCGGAAAATTCATTACTGTTTAAAAAAAAAAAAAATTCTATTACTTTTAAAACAACTGTAATAGTTTATTTTGGAAGTATAATCCATAAAGAAAATAAATAACCCACTTTTAACAGAGAAATTACGAGATTTTTATATTGTATTCGCAGTTTCGTGTTAGGGGTGTGAAAAATTCCTACAAAAATTCTGATACTGCTACATCTGCGGTAGATCTTGCAGAACGGAAACCATATTGTGTGTCACTAAGAAGGTTGTTTCTGTTTATCAATCCCTTATAATGACGATTTCCGTGTAAATGCAGAAGTGTTCAATTTTTTTACGGCTTTCAAATTTCCTTCTTATCACGGAAGCGCCGATATATGTAATCTGATTTTTATTTTCATTTATGAATTGAAACAAAAAATCTAAAAAAAAAATAACAGATAATTAATGGAAAAACCGTTTTATTTTAACTAACCAATAGATTTATTCAATATATAGATTTCGTAAACCATATTATAAATAAAATTTGTGATTAGTGGGAGATAACTCTTAAATTTATTAACAAAGTTATTTCCCTTGAATTATTTCATTTTTTCCAACATAACACGATTTTTCTATTGTCAATTCCGTTTATAATTATTATTTCCACTTTCTTTTTTCCTCTCCCCCCCACACACATTATAGTATTCTTATCAAAAACATATATATATATATATGAGCAAACAGTTAATAAAATATGTTAAAATATATATATAAATATATATATATATATATATAAAATATAATATATATATAATATATATATATATAATATATATATATATATATATATATATATATATATATATATATATATATATATATATATATACGTTTTATTTTTTATTACCGTATCTTTCTGTTAAGTTACATTATTGTTTCAGCTATTATTCGGTCGTTTTTTTTGGCCATTTGTAGCATCCTCAAACTTGTCAGCCCCATTAAGAAATTCGTTTCTTATCGTTGAGCACTTTCAGTTGAATTAAGTCGGCTAATTTAGCTCTTCTGCATAGATCATCATATAATGATTAGATCACTCTGACTGACATTAAAAAGCATTTAAAAATAAATGTTTAAATTTTAACATTATTTCACGCGGTTAGCGGTAACCGAATGGATACGGTCTTTGCTAATCAAGCCAGAGATGGCTTGCGCCGCCGGGTTCAAATCTATCGACTGGTGTTAATCGTGACACCTTGCACTGAAGATTCCCGGAAGGATGAAACACTAGTGTATGCAGGTATTTATAATTATTATAGTAAATAATATTGTCAGCCCCTTTAAGAAACTTTTTTCCTATCGTTGAGCACTTTCAGTTGTAATAAAGTCGGTTAACTTAGCTAATAAGCGCAGATCGTCATATAATGATTAGATCACTCTAACTGGCACTAAAAGCACTTAATAAAATAAATGTTTAATTTCAACTTGAAACTCTCGCGGTTTGCGGTAGCCTAGTGGTTCGAGTCCTTGCTAATGAAGCCAGACATGACTTCTGTTCCCAGGGTTCGAGTCTCTCGGCTGGTGTTAATCGTGACACCCTCCTGCACTGGTAATTCTCGAAAGGATGAAGTACTAGTGTTCTTTTTTTTCTATTCCAGGAGTAATTCACTCTGATATGCCGTAAAATAAAACATGAGACAACATGACATCATGAATAAATATGTGAAAAATATGAAAAACTCCAAGCAAAAAATTTGATCAAAATGAACGGATTTGGTATTAAGTAACCTGTTAAAAAATATAAAACAAAAACAACCCAGCAAGTCAGCCATTTTGATCTTTTTTTTATTTAATGAAAAATAAAGAGCCTGAATTTCTTTGCAATCCTTCCACATTGGAAGGAATTTGGAAGCATTTAAACAATTAAATAAAAAGTTGTTTTGAGCTTTAAAATAATTTTATTAGTCTTTATTTTTATTAAATTTTTTTTTATAAGGGAGTCACCACTTATCAAGGCCCGGAGGCCACTCGAAGATAAGTGTTAATGAGTGTACAGTAGTCAATGGGAAAATGTCGTAGTAATCGTTAGTAGTGGAAATTTGGTAAATTGGATTACTTAAGGGGAACGGCTCATCAAGAACTTGTTTACGTTGGACTTGAAGACGACCATATTGTAGTCAGTTGAAAAACAGGAAAACGGAACAGCGTTTAATTTATTATATAAATTTATTGAAATTTTGGCAGCTTTTTACATCCAATAATTTTATAGAAACAAACAACAAACAAAATCAGGCACAATTTTATAGTAATTTGGTTCAGTTATTCACTGACAAAACGAGATCCTTTTTTTAAAACAAACGGTATAGTTTAAAAAAAATGTGAATCGTGAACCACCACCACCACCACCACCACCACCACCACCACCACCATCATCATCATCATCATCATCATCATCATCATCATCATCGGTTTTACTTCCATTTTACACGTTGGCAGATGTTGGACGGTTTTTTAGAAATTGATTCTAACTAACCTATCTCTGGTATGTCTTATTTAGGTATCTTTTTCTCAACTGTATTATCTTTACCTACCATGTTTTTCTTAATCATTAGCAGAACATGCTGAGCGGCTTTTAGAATTTGCCTCAGAAACTAACCTATCTCTGGCTAGGCATTTATTAATCCCTCATTCTCCCAAATCCATGCTTATCACTTCCTCCCCTGTTTTCCTTGGCGTTGCCCAGGATATAATGAAGTCATTATATTTCTTCTTGTAATCTGACCCTGCTACTTCAACTGCTGTACATCTACTAACCCCAAAATTCTCATCCATTTCGTCAATGTGACCATATCATCATAGTCTCCTCTTCTGCACACATTTCTCTATACTGTCCAGATTCAATCTTCCTAGAGGTCATAAGATTTAAGTATGTCTTTAAGACTCACATTACACATCTACCATATCATTCTAATATTTCTCTCTATGCAACGCATGTCCTCAACTCTCACTTGCCAAGTTTCATTTCCATATATCATCAAAATGTGTACACATGCCTGATTTTAGCGGACCAAAAGTTGCTATGGCTAGATGGTGCTACGAAACTAACTTGACCATCCGTGAATGTGGAAAGAAGGATCATCCGATGCATTTGTCCTCTACTGCCGCCAACCAATGCAACTTGAAAGAACTTGAAGAATGCAACAAACATGCAAAGGATTGTGTAAAAACGTATCAAAATGTTGGATGTTTCAAAGACACGCAAAGAAAAAGTAATCGCAGAAATTCCCTGAATTATTTCATCAAAAATAAAAATTAAATGAGAAAAAAACCAACAACTAGAAAATTAGTCAGATTATATTATAAATTATTTTCAGCCGAATAGAGCCTTTTCAAAGGAGAGAGCTATGTTTCTGACAAAGGAGGAAGGAAGAAAATGCTGTTTTGTGTGAGTAGTAAATTAAAGATGGCTAAATTTCATTCCCAGTTTATTCTTGTTGCTATGTCACTAATAAAAGTCCTAAAGGTAAACGGTTTCCTGGACTGACATTATCCACCTGATAGTCATGGACCTGAACCTGTGAGTAACTTCCAAGGAGGCCGTCCTATCCAAAGATGCAAAATACGGGGGCTGCTGCATTGCGGTTTGTTGAATGGAGAATTCACTATGCAGTAATTTTTGGTGGTGCTTCTCGATGCTATATTAGCGGAAACTGCTATGGTTTTTCCTTTTCATACAAAATTCTCCACTTTCTCTTTCATCCCTACTCTCTTTCTTTCACTTCCCTCAGCCTTGCACTAAGTAACTCTGCTGACCTCCGCCATAAGTTCCCCAACCTAACTATGAATAATTCAACAAACAAAACAAAAGAAAACACAGCATCACAACTTCCAGTTCTTCCTGACTACAAGGGCTTCTTTTCTAACACCAGAGGTTTACGTTCCAAACTTCTAGATATTGAAATCCAATTATGCAAGACTAAACCTGATTCGTTGTTCTTGCATGAAACTGCTTGCTTAACCGATTTTTCCATCAACATTCTAACCTCATATCAAAACGGCCATAGGCATGGAATATATGACTACATAGACGTCCAACTCTCCTTTTTGTGCCTGGAGTCCAAAGTAGGAGCTTTCTTGCCGTTTTTTTTTTTTTTTTTTTACACGGGGGTCACCACTTATCAAGGCCTGAAGGCCACTCAGGGTAAGGGTTATTGCGTGTACAGTAATCAATGAGATAGTATTGTAGTAATCATTAGTATTGGGGATTTTGATAGAGTGTCTTACTTAAGGGGGCGGTTTGTCAGGAATTTGTTTATGTTGGACTTGAAGACGCCCAAGTTGTAGTCAGGTGGGAAACAGGCAAGCGTGCAGTTCTAAGAAAGAAGCTTTGCTCATGGAATCTACGTTTGGATTTAGGCACAGATAAAGAGTGGGGAAAATTATTGACAGTAGTTTCAGCCAGATGGGTATTTCTCATGAAAGATTGGCAAGGGGGGATGAGGGATTGGAGCTCAGACGAGCACCTGCCATGGAAATAACGATAAAACAAAGACAAGCTCGCAACGTCTTTTCTGTCGGAGAGAGGTTGCAGGGAAGAGAAAAGGTCATCACCCACTAAACCACAAAGTCTATTTTGTACTCTGTCAAGGCAGGATAGGCTATTTTTAGCTGCTCTTGCCCATCCTTGGACGTACTTGGCTTTTATGCAGATAGAGAATTGCATCAGTAGTGAGATATCTTCTGGAGCGGTAGAAGGATCCCACCATTTTCCCAGCGTCTCTGGCAACAGATTTGATGTACGTGTTCCATTTCAGATCAGGAGTAAAGGTCAAACCCAGAAGCTTGTCAAAACATGGAGCCTCCCCAAGACGAGAGCCATCCATTTCAATTGATGCCAGATGGGGATCAGAGCGTTGATGATGTAAAGATAGGAGCTTGATTTTGGATGCATTAAAAGTGACCAGCCACCTCTTCCCCTATTGTACCACGTGCTCAAGATCAGAAGAGAGAGAATTAGAGAGAACTTTGTCATTTACGGCCTTTGATGTGTTGCCATAGATGGTCGTGTAATCAGCATAGATGTCAACGAATGATTTAAGTATGTGTTTTGGGAGATCATTGATGTAGATCAGGAAGAGAGTTGGGCCCAGGATTGACCCCTGAGGGACTCCAGCATTAATACTGTGGGCCTCTGATTTCTGCCCATCAACCACTACTCTTATGAGCCTATCGGAGAGAAATGATTTAATGATTGAGAATACATTTCAAGTAATACCGTAGCTGGAAATCTTGTGAAGTATGCCCTTATGCCATACCTTATCGAAGGCCTTCGATATGTCAAGAGCAATTGCCCTAGAAAGTAAACCTTTGTCAAGAGATTCACTTATCCTATTTGATATAACCGTTAGCACATCTGCTATAGATCTTGCAGAGCGTAAACCATATTGTATGTCACTGAGAAGGTTGTTTCTGTTGAGGTGGTTGACTACTTCTTTATTTAATATGGATTCCAACAACTTACTCATAACACACAGGAGACTTATTGGTCTGTACTGAGAGGGAGATGACTTTTCACCTTAATTCTTAAATACAGGGCATACTGATGAGGTTTTCCAGGGTGTTGGAAAGCACATCTCCTTAAGGCAAGGCTTAAGCAGTTTTGTAAGTATGGGGGCAAGTTCTGGTTGGAGCTTTTTCAGCACTATAACTGGAATGCCGTCAGGGCCAGTTGCTTTAATACGCTTAAATATGATAGTTTAATTTGTCCAAGCTTCGTATATATCATTATAGTCATTTGATTAGCTACAGATATTTGTATGTTGCATAGCTTGTTGTCTGTGATTTCTGTGCGCGATGGCAGCAACACATTCAGGGGAAAACCATGGCTGGCTGTTAGGTTTTTGTTGGAATTTTTTGGATGGTATGAACCAAGCCGCTGATCAGCTACCTTGGATTTAACAGACTGGTCATATAGCTCTCTTGCATTTTTTATTACTCTTTTATAGTGGTTGCTGACAGTCCTGAAAGCAGCTTTAGTCTCAGTGCATCTATTACGTTAGTAGCTATGGGAAAAGTGATTTCTGTGCGCGATAGCAGCAGCACATTCTGGGGAGAACCATGGCTGGCTATTCGGTTTTGTTGGAATTTTTTAGATGGTATGAATCGGTCTATGCCTACAATTAACCATTCGGTCAGGTCTGATACTATAGAAGACACATCCTTTTTAAACATTGAATGCAGAGGTAGATCAGATATGAATGTACGGAAGCTATCCCAGTCAGCCATAGAGTATCGATATACAGTACGGTGGAGAGGTACGTCTGAAGACTTATTACATTTCATTTTTATCTTAACTGATACAACGGAGTGGTCAGGGGATCCCAGAGGAGATAGAACGGAACATGAACACAGCTCAGTGGAAGTTGTGAGGAAAAGTTCTAGAAGGCTTGCATATTGACCGGATGTATTAGGCACACAACAATCTGAGTGATGTCATAGCCAATGGCAAAATCATGACAGAACCTCCCCTCGTCATCAGTTTTATTTGAGTGGGTCAGCCATTTCACATTATGGACATTGAAGTCACCGCAAATGTGAATGTTAGCCAAAGGATGAGCAGACAGGATGTAGTCAATTTTCTCAGATATGCTCTTAAAGATAGTAACCCCACTGTTGTGGGGGCGATAGAGGGCAAATATAAATGCAGCGGTGTACGCTAGTGCAATCCGGAAACACATATAAGGTAAATTAGGGTCTTCTCTGGAGATATCCCTACCACAGGGAAAGCCATCTTTGATGTAGGCACATATTCCATGCCCATGACGATCTTGGGGGTCAGATTTAGATGTTAAGTTGGAGTATCCTTTAATTATGAACTCGTCTAGAGAAGTGGTTGGCCCTATGCCAGTTTCACTTAGAAAGAATATGTCCGGTTTCATCTTCTGTAATTGTGTTTCAACCTCTGGAAGGTTGGAACGTAGACCCTGGATGTTGGAGAAGGAGACATGGTAGTAGGGGTCTACGTTGGAGGATGGGGTTCTAGGTTTATTCGTTTTTCTTTTTTTGAGATTTGTCATGATTGTTGAGGTTTTGGGGTTTGTGGACCAGGTCAGTAGACTTGGTTGGAGCAGGACAGAGAATGAGAATAAGAGAGAAAAAGACAAGAAATTTTTGTTTTTTTCTTGTGGCACATGATAAGGTAAAGCTGTAACAATTACCCAATAGTATGGCATCGAGAGGCCCTACCAGAAACTACTGTATTGTCCAGAATCCATTCACCAAATGGCAATACAGCAGCCCCGGTACTTTGCACCTGCTGATAGGACAGCCTCTTTAGTGGTTAATCCAAGGTTCGGGTCCCTGACTATCAGGCGGGTAATGTCAGCCCAGATGAAACGTTTACCTCCAGCACCCTTACTAGTGACATGACCACAAGGATAGACATAGAAACAGAAAATTCCCGACATCTCAGGCTACTCTTTACAAAGTACTACCGACCTGGAAAGCAGCTTTTTCTTCACCCTTTGTCAGAAAAATAATTCATTGGAAATAAGGGCTGAAGGACCAAAAAGGAGAAGCGAGAGTTATTGGAGCTGCCGATAACACGTCCACATGCATTATCTACTCTCCATTGGGGGGGGGGGAGGAAATAAATCATAGCGACTAATATGACTGGCAAGTGCTAGACATCTCTGTCTCACAATATTGTAAACACGAGGTAGGTAACCATACAATGACTTGTTTGTTGGGTGACTTTTCCAGGATATGTTGTAGGCTAGTCGAAACATTCTTGTATATTTACAAATCAAAAGTATATAGCAAAGAAGATGAAATTCTTGGCTTCAAGAAAACCAAACATTGGAATTGGTTTGATGAAAATGATTTTACAATCACCAATCTTTTGGAAGAGAAGAAAAAGGCCCACGAGATATGTTTGTGTTCTAATGCTAAAAAACTGCAGAAAAAAGTGTATAGAGAAGCAAAATTAAAAGTTCAGCGTGAGACATGCCGAATGAAAAACAAGTGGTGGGCCTAATTGTCAGCAGACATCAAGACAGATTATGACCACAAAAAGTCAAAAGTTATGTATAACAAAAACAGACAAACTTTTGGACCACAGCCTCCAACATTGGTACCTGTGAAATCCAAAGATTGTTCTGCCTTTTTCAACAATGTTGAGGGGATCATGGAACGATGGACTGAACATTTTTGAGATCTTTTTGATAATCCGTCTGATATAGTAATTGATAAAGTAATTGATATAGTAATTGATATAGTAATTAATAAAGTAATTGATATAGTAATTGATATAGTAATTAATAAAGTAATTGATATAGTAATTGATATAGTAATTAATAAAGTAATTAATAAAGTAATTGATAGTCTCTCTCAAAAGGAGGTCGTTGATGAGATGATGACTGAACCCAGCATTGATGAGATCAAACGAACATTAACAGATTAATAAGGAAAAAACACCCAGACTTGATGAGATACCTGTTGAATTATTGCTATTTGGAGGTGACAGCTTTATCAACACAGTCCATACACTCATCCTTGCTGTTTGGCATGGTAATGCTATCCCTCAAGATTGGATTGATGCAATATTGATCCCAATTTATAAAGGAAAGGGTTTTTTGCTGAAATTGATTTGTTCCTTTATCATCTCAGAGAATCAGGTGATTTTAGATTTGGCCGCAGCACAATGATATTCTCGTTGCAATAATGGAAAAATGTATGGAGCAGCGAGTGCCTTTGTATCGTTTTTGTCGATCTGAAAAAAGCTTTTGATGCCATTAATCGCAATGCATTCTGGAAGATTCTTAGAAAAGTAGGCTGTCCTACTCGTGTTGTGGAGTTACTTCAGCATAATAGGAAAGCTCGAGTGAACTTTAATGGATCTCAGTCTGATCCAATTTCAGTAGAAAACGGTGTGAAACAAACTTGCTCCTACATTATTTTTCATATATTTTGCTGTGATGCCGGTGGATGCTTTTAACAATTGCGATATTGGTGTGAAGTTTCGCGTTCATACATCAGGTAAAATTTTTCGCCTTAGACATCTCAACACAAAGTCGAAAAACTTTTCAGAGCCTTGTTCTTGAACTTTTATAAGCAAAAGATGCAGATCTTGTTTCACATTCAGAACTTTTATATGCAGATGCTGCAGACCTTGTGTCACATTCAGAAGCAGACACACAGATGATTATGGACAAGTTATTAGAGGCTTGTAAAGCTTTTGGACTTACCATCAACTCCAAGAAAACATGTTATGCATTCTCCTCCAATAGGAATGCCATATGTTGAACCAATCATCTTCGTTGATGGTAAGAAGTTAAATGTCACAAACACTGTTGTATATAAGTAAAGACTGTACGTTTGATGCTGAGATAAATCACAGAATACCCAAAGCAAGTTCTGCTTTTGGCAAACTGGAGAAACGTATGTAACCAGATCGGGAAATCACATCAAAAACAAAGCTAAGTGTTTATGAAGCATGTGTTATCACTACGGCTAGGACAACAGCATATTCTTTTTCTTGTTTTGACTCTTGAGTGTGTATCTGTTTATATCTTATATGCTTTTATATAGAGTAATGTGGTTCTCGGTTGATTAACTGTGTCGGATATATACAACATAAAGCAAGAAAAAAATGCAAGGATTCTCTGAAAAACAACTTGAAAATAAATACTTGAGATGGATGTACCATAACTGTGGAGAAAAACCACCAGAGAAAGTTGTAAGATTTTTGAAGTGCACCGTGTTTTTCGAATCTACTAATAAAAATGATTCTTGGTTTATTGAAACTTTTCGGCAGTTTATTTGTCACTGAAACGTTCCACTGACTAGACACATACGAAAGACAAATTTGCCAAATGTATTTTTAAATATTATTCTAAAATTGTGTTTTATGAATTTAAAATTCATTACCAACCTTTTCCTAATTACTTTTTTCTTATTTAAATTCATATTTTAATAAATCTTTATCTCCTATATAATAAAATGACTGCAGAAATTCCTCTTTGGACCTTCAGACTAAAGTATCTTAGCTTTGTAACAACAGATGCCACATACAAATTCAATACATCTAGGCTAATACCCACTACCTTATGTAGCTTTCTAGCACCATTTCAGACACATTAAGTCGCGATAATAAAATGTTACATTGCAAAACCGTCACCGTCGCAACATCTACAGCGGAAGGAGCTCGTTTTCTCTCTAAATGATTAGTCCTCTCACTGGTACCAGTTGTCACTGTAATTAATTCTACATTTCTCAGAAAATCTTTGTAACTGGCTCATAAACACATAAATCTTTCTAATTTTCGATTTAAAAATAATAAACGCTCCCTTGTACGAAGTTTGTCCATTCTAATTGGCTGAGACCTGCCAATTCTCATATTCTGGAATCAAGTTTATTCTTTTTAAAAGCAAACGGTTGCAAATATTAAATTATGGCGCCACTAAGTGACATATTTCCGTGTTTTAAGAAAGCAGGACGAAAATATAATGTCAGAGAAATTACAAAAGGAACTGAAGTGCACTGTAGGTAGCAAGTACGTTTTTTCAAAAGCTGTTTCTTTTAATCATCTGAAATCACACAATCACAAATTTAAAAGTGGCCTAACACAACATTCGAGGAATTATCATTCGATCACCTTCACAAGAAGAAAGTTTTTATGTCACATATGTGTATTTTCATGTAGGACTAAAGCTGGATGAAAAAGTCACCTATGGGCACGCAGACGCAGAACGTTTAACTGAAAAGATGGCAAACTTTTGTCAAGAAGTAATAATCATATATATATATATATATATATATATATATATATATATATATATATATATATATATATATATATATATATATATATATATATATATAAACCCCCGTGTATCGTTTTATTGCAGGTCAATATCTTTTTAATGTTGAAATTGCTATGAAACGCAGAGAAGCAGAAATTTGGTATAACACTGGAAGAGCATAACAAAGTGCCTTATTTCCCTGATTTTTTTGTGGAATTTGAACAAATATTTTGAAAATGATGCTAATTTTTCTATTTTCTGTAACTTGTGCATCACTTTATTGTAGGTCTCCCAAAAATGTCTAGAAAGAGTCGATTGACAGCTAGTGAAAAGGAACATGTTGTTGCAGGCCTTGCAAAGGGTTTATATCTCATAGATCTAGCCAAAGAGTTTGGAAGAGATCGAAGAATATTGTCCTCATTCGTTGAAAATCGAAACATCAAATCAAGGAAGGACAAAAAACACAAGAAAGTCAATTTCTGCTCGTGATGTTAGAAACATTCGCCATCAACTTATAAACAGCCGGGCAGCAACAGTGCTGCTATATCTGACAAGGCTGGAATACTTTTATAAAACGAAATTGCAAGAAGCATTAATCCCATAGCAAGACCTGTTTTAAACAAAACTCACAAGGAAAAACGTTTGGCTCAGAAATACATGAAAACCAGCTTTGAATATGTTCTTTTCACTGATGAGACCAGAGCAACTCTTGATGAACCAGATGGGTGCGCCAAAGTTTGGAGTCCTCTTGGCTTCTCTACTCCTCACCGATTCCGTTGTCAACAGCGAGGTGGAGGTGTCATGTTTTGGGGTGGAATAATCTACAATGAACTAATTATACCATTTTGAGTGCCCGAAGGTGTTTTATTTTTCAATGAGCATTTGTCACCATGGCATGATGACCTTCTATTGGCGTGTCACTGCAAATTGATTTTTATGCACGACAATGTGCAATCCCATTCGGCTAAAACTACGACATCATGGCTTAAGACATTAGGCATTAGTGAGGAAAATTTGATGGCATGGCCACCTTATTCTCCAGATATAAACCAAATTGAACAGTTCTGGTTAATAATAAAGATGAAAGTTTATGAAGGATATGTCATCGAAGGATGAAGTTTGGAAGAAGATTTTTGAAGTTTCCTATACAAATTCGCCGATTGACATCATCAGTTGAGAAGAGGCTGTTCAAAGTGATTTTGAAGCATGGGAGTTATGTTGATAAATAAATATTTCCTTAAACAAAATAATGTGAGATTCATTCTTGTTTTTGATTAATATTGTTACTGGATATGCTCTTTCATATAAATAGAAATATGAAGTTGTAATATTTTCTTATTACCGAAATTATATATTTTTAGACATTTGCAATGAAGGGATACAAACTTAAAATTACCAGAAAATAGAAAAGTCAGCATAAGTTTCAAAATATTTGTTCAAGTTCCACAAAAATCAGGGAAATAAGGCAACTTGTTATGCTTTTCCATTGTACCAAATTTCACTTCTCTGCGTTTCGTAGCAATTTCAACATTTAAAAAATATTGACATACAATAAAGCGCTACACAGAGTTTATATATATATATATATATATATATATATATATATATATATATATATATATATATATATATATATATATATATACAGGGTGAACAGAAAGTCCTTGGACCAATTCAAAAGTGGTTTATTAATAGAAAATTACAAAAATATAAATTAAACATGAATGAAAATTATAAGTTAGGAAACCAAAAATAAATTCAAATTATTTATTTTCCATGTGATGTCCCTTCCTTTCGATTAGACGTGCAATTATCTGTCTGAAGTTACCAACCGAGGCACGCAGCGTTTCCTGAGGTATTTTAGCCCATTCACTCAGAAGAGATGTCTTCAAAGCATCAATATTTGAATGAGCAACAGAACAGACCTTTGCCTCCAACAAAGACCACACCGAAAAATCCATGGGATTCAAATAAGGCGATGCAGGAGGCCACATCTCCTTACTCCAGAATCTTTGAAAATGACGTTGGCACCAGTTCTGACTTTTTCTGGAGGTGTGGGATGGTGCTCCATGTTGTTGGAAGGTGAAAGGCTGATCTTTGAAGTGTTTCTACATCTCTTTAAATGCTGGAACCAAAATATCGTTCATGTAGCGATCTGTGTGGATGTTAACCCCCTGCTCCACGAAAATCAGAGGCGACTTCCAAGATTTGGAGACTGCAGCCCACACCATGAGAGAAGACGGCTTTTGTCGGCGGAAAACTATTCTCATGGAGTTATCAATGTCTGCTGAAGATTTTGCGTAAACTTTGTCGTTCTGATTGTTAACAGTCGCTTCAATTGTGAAGAGTTTTTCATCAGAAAAAACGATCTCTCGCTCTGCCGAGCCAGCCTTCAGTTCTCCAAAAAAGAAACTTTGCTCTTTCAAGTCTCTTGTGTTTTTTGGGCTGGTGTGAGGTACTCTCTCTTTCTCATCTTGTAGGGGGACAACTGGAGATCGTTTTTTAGGATTGTTCTCATCGAGGTCACGCTCACATTCATGTCTTTAGCCATTTGTCTTGCCGATCTCTTCGTGTTCCTCCTTACCCTCTCTCGGACAGCTTTAATCACCTTCTTTGTTCGAGCGGTGCGAGGTCTTCCACTCCTAGGACGGTCTTCAGATGTACCAAGTTCCTTAAATCTGTTCACAACATGGTACACGGTGGATTTAGCCACTTTCAAGAGCTTAATAATCTCTGAGTTTGTCCTCCCCGCGCAATGAAGCTGAATTATGGCCTCTCGTTTGCTCATTTTTCTGAAAGTTTAAACAATATTATATTAATATTTTTGTTGAAAATAATTAGATCAATAGTTAGACTAAATACTTACTTTATTCGAAAAGATAAAAAGTGATTTTAACAATATTTAATTTTAAAACTAAAAATGGTCCAAGGACTTTCTGTTCACCCTGTATATATATATATATATATATATATATATATATATATATATATATATATATATATATATATATATATATATATATATATATCAATGCGAGGCTCACTGTTTGTTTATAAATAAACGGTTTGAGCACTATAAAAGTGGTGGGCGAATGTTTGTTTAAAATAGATATTTGGCGAAGTTATTTGCGGGCACCGCTCCCTTGGGTCGATCGGTAGAACTGCTGACTATCAACGTGATGGTTCTGGGATCAATCCTCGGCTTGGGAGAGGTGTTAGTCTAGCGGTACTGATGAGTTGTGATACAACGAAACAGGACTGTATGCCAATGACTACAAATATATATACACACACACACACACACACACATATATATATATATATATATATATATATATATATATATAGAGAGAGAGAGACAGACAGACAGACAGACAGAGACAGAGAGACAGAGGTTTTAAAAGAAAAATGCTACAGAAATTTCTTAACTCTTATATTTTGTTATTCATGCCCTGGGCAACGTCGGATAACCATACTAGTTATAAATAAAATTTTCTGTCGTTAATGGTTACACTGGATGGATGAAGACAGATTATCCGTTAATTCGGGCATCCATAACTATAAAAGTTGGATAATCATAAACAGATGCCGTCAAGTAATCCATCGTGTCTCATCATTTTCTGAAGACACGCTGACCGTTTCTTGCCAACCAGTATTCTCACTCGCGGTCATAATTGGTTAATTAAGTCATTGGTTTAGATTAACAGACGCATTCATTTCGATGCTATTATTTATGAAGTCGTGCCAATTAGAATGCGGATTACTAGTACTTATAACAAAAGCGGACACTTAGCTGATAATTATTAATTATTGAACACCATCGGCCTCCTTGTGGCGATCATGAATGGCTATACTCCACGTGAAACTCTACTTTGTGTAATATCCAGCCTTCGTCAGGAGAGCAGGTAATTAGAGGAGATAGAGACAGAGATTGGGATAAGGATTTATAAGACGATATCCAAGAAGAATTATGAAGAATCTTTTAAATGGAAACTTATCGGGATAATAAAAAGCTCAACATGTAAGGTGAAGCTTAGAAACAAAAGGAAAAAACGAACTAATATATATATATATATATATATATATATATATATATATATATATATATATATATATAAATAATAAATTCCACAGCCAAACAACGTCGCAGCCCACAAGAGCAATGACAGTCAAAGAACCGGAAGTCCAAGACTCGAGTTTCGCCCTCATTTGGGCTCATCAGTTAGACACATCCGAACTCAGGATTCGGCATATATATATATTCAGACGATATCAAAACATCGTTAAACTCACTACTCGTTCAAGCAGCCGCCAATAGCGTAATGGTTAGGAGCCTTGACTGCCGTACAAACGGTCGGGTTTCAATCCTAGCTTAGGTAGTTGCCTGTCTAGCAGCACTGATGAGCTGTGAAACAGCGAAACAGTACTGTATGTGGATGACTATATATATATATATATATATATATATATATATATATACTAGTGCATATACATTTAATTATTAATTCAATAAGAGAATTACATAATTATGAACCTCTATTATAATTTATTTTGAAGCCTAATGCTTTTCATCAAAAGAGGATAGGGGGCGCTAGGTAACAAATAAGAAATACGACGTTTGGCAATAGGCACATTAGAAATATTGGGGCATTTGGGATAGACGGTAAATAGTATGGAGGGGGAGGGAGGAAATGCTTAGGATGAAGGTGGAATAAGTCAAAATGAGATTATCACATAAGAATTTATATTTCTTATCCCTAATGATGAAATTCCCTTATTGAATTGATTATTAAATGTATATGTACTAGTATATAATTTGTATTGCCAAGTTTTTTCTTTAGCATATATATGAGTTCGATCCTGGCTAAAACCCACGCTGATGAACACCGAGAGCTAGAAACATGCATATCCATGGGTATACCGTTTAGCCACATAATAATATTTTATAATAAAAAATAAATAAAAATATGTCTAATAAAAAAAATAATAACGTAATAATATTTAATAATCAAAATAAATAAAATTATGTCCAATAAAAAATAAGAGGCGACTCATTCTCTCTCTCTCTCTCTCACACACACACACACACACACACACACACATATATATATATATATATATATATATATATATATATATATATATATATATAGCCTAAAGAAGCTTGGAATAAAAAAAAAATGTAAAAATAAAAATGAAGAATGCAGTTTAAATTCCCGGAAAAAGAAACTAACTTTAACCTATCGCAGATTTAGCACCTACATAACCTGACTTCTAAAAAGTTTATAATTACAAAAAAGAATCATTTATATAAGGAGAGAGTGAAAAAAAAAGGCCTTAACTAAAATTGTTAAATAGAAATAGACTTAGCACTTGCATAAGCCGAGTTCTCAAAAGTTTTAAATTATAAAAAAGAATTTTACTATATAATGATAAAAAGAAAAAAAAACTTGACTAAAATTTAGTAAATAGAAAACGGGGATCCTCATTTGCTTACCATGTAGCTTTTTTGGAGATTTAAAACAGGATAGCTGTTAAATACATGGCTCTTCAGTGGATAATACCACTTCCCCAATAAGAAAATGTAGAATAATACGCTTACTATTTATACTAATATATAAAAAAAGGTAGACTATTACGGATCAAGTAAAGAGTAGTTACTCGTAGCAGAAGACGAATACTGGCGAGCATTTCAAGTGACACCGGTTGTTCGACCTTGACATTGTCGTTGGTTGTTTGTAAACACGTGAAATAGCAGATATGGTCGAATGTTCGCGAGCAAGATTTTAAAAAAATATATTTACAAAACTTTTTAAGATTTAAAAGAAAAAGTATATATTTACAAAACATGTTTATTAATAATAAATATTTACAAAACCTTTAAGGTTAAAAAAAGTTCGCTGATGACCTCACGACTTACTCCTAACTTGTCTGTATATATTCAAAATAATCCTTTGTGCTTACGTCATTCACCCACACAAAGACCTAATATGTGACTTATCAGTCACGTTTTCTCTAACCTAATTTTATTATTTTTATATCTAGGTTTAAAACCTTTTTTGTTTATGTCTACCACATTCTTTTCTATTAAAACATATTTTATTTTATTTATCTAATATTCCTTCTTGTTATTGTTTATAGAATCTGGTCAAGTTAAATTCCTAAAACATTATTTAATCATATTTGTCATTGAATTGCATTTTCTTTTTAAAACAAATCTAATTCAATCTACACGATAATAATAATCTTCTGGTTCAGATAATTCAGTAATATCTCGGATGTGCTAATCTGCAACAGTACAACGTAATAAAATAAATCAACACCTGGACAGTATTACCAGTAAGATATTCTGGTTAATTTATAGGCTGAGAAAATGTACAACTTAGGCATCTTGACCAGAAGACTACAGAAGCTAATGACCATGCACAATGCATTAAACCCAAAAGGATGATATTTGTTGTTGTCAGCGAGAAGTCAACGATAAACGGCTGTTGCGATAATGCAAAATTATTTGCAAAGGTCATCAAAAGAGGTGGAGAGTACTGGGAATATGGTGAGACTCGCTGTCATCCAGACTCCAGGGAATACCATCAGGTGTCCTCAGTAAGTAATCTTTGATGATGATCTGCGTGAGAACTCCAAGTGAGTATCAATAATAAGAAACTACCAGAGAAGAGCAGAAATTAAATTATATAATAGAAATCTAGTAAAACCTGCATCATGTCACTTGTAAGATATTCTGGTTCATTCATAGGCTGAATAAAGTAAAGATTAGGAAACTAATGACAATGCACATTGCATTAAACTCGAACGATGATATTGACCGATTCTACATGAAAAGGAGAGAAGGGGGGAAGGAAGAAGACTGATTGTTCCCGAGACAGCAACATTTAAATTATTTTCTTACTTGCAGATTTGGTAACTATCGGTTATTTTGAGTTCAGCTTGATTTGGCAATTCATCACGTGGTTTAAGCAGACGATATGATCAATTTACTGAGAGAAACATCAGAAATAATTTCACAAAAACGACCCGTCAACTGACCACTTCATTTGTGCGATTTAAAATAAAACACGTCTTGTCATACAAAAGTAAAGTCTTCTATTTTATAACTTAAAAAGTTGAAGAGCTATGAAGACGGTAGTAGTACCATTAAAAAGAGCGACCTTTTGTGTTCCAGGATTTATTTTTCCACATAGTCACCACTATTCTCAATAGACTTATGCTACGAATTCAATGGCGCGTTTCTGCTTCTGACGAACGTCCATGACAGAGTTGCTTTCTTAGAGTCTCACACCGTCAATATTTGCAACAGAAAGATGAAACTTTCAGGTCATAAACGCATAAATTCAGCCATCATAACAGTGCAATTTGCAAACCTTTTCTGATCCATTCGGGTGGAATAAAAATAGGAAGCATTACTTTTGGGACGCCCCTCGTATATATATATATATATATATATATATATATATATATATATATATATATATATATATATATATATAAATTAGTAGGGAGACCCGAATTTGTTCAGGATTGAATGAGGATGAACAAATGTTCCATCTTCCCATACTTTTATCGTCATCGAACGAAATCTAGTTAGCATCCCCGCAATGTACTGGGAGGAAGCTTCACATGCCTCCCCACAGTGACTTAGTCTGCAATACATTGTGGCCTACATTGCATTGTAGAGAATACACTGTTGATTTTATAAAATTATCTGTAAATAATGACGTCACTTAAAGTTTAAAATGCAAAAGTCAAGTATCATGATTCAATTGTGCTCTGAACAGAAACATTCATTTCGAACGCACCCCTGTCTTATTAAAGAACCAACTGTTGATTTTATGGAATTATTTTTACATAATCTCTTCAATTTATAGCTAAACGCACAAAAGTCAAGTACGATGGTTCAATGGTGCTCTAAAAAGAAAACATTTATTTCAAACGCGCCCCTGTCTTATAAAAGAATCTACCGCTGATTTTATAGGCAGATAAAACTTCTCAAATGCACCTGTGATGTCAGGTTGTATTAAAGTTTTAATTTTGGTAAAAATCGGAATTCCTTCTTTAATAAGATTTTTTTGATTATCTATTTTCGATACTTATCAGACGCGTTCCGATACAAATCCAACGGAAGAACACTCCCAGACACATCAAGGAACTTCGTGTGAAATTAAAAAAAAAATCGAGCTTTCGAGTCCAGAGGAAACTCTCTCTCTCTCCCTCACACACACAAACACAGCTCCTTTTATATAATAGTAGCTAAGAGAGAGATACAGAAAAGGAGAGAGAGAGAGAGAGAGAGAGAAGGAGAGAGGGAAGGAGAGAGAAATAAAGAAAGAAAGGGAGAGAGAAAGGTAGAGAGTAAGGGAGAGAGAAAAAGGGAGCGACAGAAAAAGAGAGAGAAAGAGAAAGAGAGAGAAAGGGAGAGAGAGGGAGAGAAAGGGAGAGAGGGAGAGAGGGTGAGAGAGAAAGGGAGAGAGAGAAAAGAGAAAGAGAGGGAGAAAGAGATAGAAAGGGAGAGAGAGGAGAGAGGGGAAGGGAGAGAGAAAGGGAGAGAGAAGTGAAAGAGAGAAAAAGAGAGAGAGAAGAGAGAGAGAAAGGGAGAGAGAGAGAGAGGGAAAGGGAGGGAGAAAGAGAGAGAGAGAGAGAGAGAGAGAGAAAGAGAGAAAGAAAGAGAGGATTGTGTAATGAAATAAAACAAGTTATTGATTTCGCTCGATAGAAAGAAACTCTTTGCACTGTTGCATTTGAATAGAAGCAATTCAAAGTAAACAAACAAACAAACAAACAAACAAACAAACAAACAAACAAACAAAAAACATTTTGTTAATTTAAAATCAACTTTTCCTGTCCCCCAACTCTGCCCCACCTTTCAAATGTGCAGCCATTGTGGATCGAAATCAATCAATTTATGTGATTGAAAAGTAGTTATCAATACACACTATCCAGATCGATGTGTTGCGTTTCACTTCCTTAAAACATGTTGGGTTTATTTTGCACTCAATAAACATATCTTACACCCACGGCTACTACCGTCGCCATGTTTAATCCATACCACCCATATTTCAATTCAATATTCTTCTACCTTTAACTCAGCTCCATTCCTTTTATATCCACCTATGCTCTCGCTTGCCTCGTTTTTTTTTTAAGTTAACACTGCGCATTTTATCCACCTACCAGACATATAAGAGCCTTTCTTTTCTAAATAATAAAAAAAATCATTGATTTTCAATATAACTCTTTCTACAAAAAATAAGGTCGGATATCACAACCGAAATATCGGTAACTTTAGAGAGATGTGATCGTATCAATACTTTAATTCGGTTTATGAACGTCTCGAAACAGAAACAATTTGGATTTCGAACAAAATATGCATCGGTTTCTAACAAAAGTTCGATTCTCAAACAACGCCAACAAAAACTGACGTATACCATCTAAAGAAAAAACGACAACCGACGTATACCATCTAAAAAAAGGACAACCGACGTATACCATCTAAAAAAACAACAAAAAAAACGACAACCGACGTAGACCATCTAAAGAAATGTTAACAGTTCTGTGCAGGGTTGCCATTCTTGGGAGTTTTAAATCAATATCTTTCTTTGGCATTTGTACAGTTTAATCAAGACATAAAAAAAAAAAATGAAAATATCGAAAAAAGGTTATATTGTACGTATCTGTTTTGGACTGAAGATCTCCGAAAAAAAAAATTCACTTAATTTGATCGAGTAGTTTTCTATTTACAACGGATAAACACGTTTTTATGACAGCGCGTTCAAGTCAGCTATCTTTGAATTTTTTGAACACGCCACGAGGAGATAACTTAATTTAAAGCGCCGACGCTCCCTCCCCATCTTTAACACTAGCTTTTCTTCTTAAAAGTTGTGAACCTTTTGCTCGGTATCATAACAAATTGTTTTTCGCTGTAAAAAAAAAAAAAAAGCAAAAAGAAACTACTTGATGAAATTAAGAGAAATTTTTTCGGAGAACTTCATTCCATAACGGATAAGGGTTAAGAGTGTACAGCAGTCAATTGGACAATATAGTAATCGTTAGTAATGGAAATTCGGTAAATTTGTTAGCTTAAGTGGAACGGCTAATCAAAAACTTGTTTACGTTGGACTTGCAAACAACCATATTGTAGTCAGCTGGAAAGCAGGAAAACGGAAGACAATTTCACAGGTGTGCAGTTCTAAGAAAGAAGCTTTGTTCATGGATCTACGTTTAGGTTTAGGCACAGATAAAGAGTGGGGGGAATTATTGATAGTTTTTCAGCTAGACGAGTGTTTCTTGTTAAAGTTTGGCGAGGGGGGACCATAGATTAAAACTCACTCGAACACTTGCCATGAAAATAACGATAAAGCAGAGACAAACTCGCAACATTTTTTCTATGAGATAGAGGTTACAGGGAAGAGAAAAGGACATCTCCTACGAGGCCACGAAGTCTATTTTGAACTCTAAGGCAGGACAAGTCCTTTCTAGCAGCTCCTGTCCAGATGTGGCAACAGTACTCCATCCTTGAACGTACCTGGCTCTTATATAAATAGAGAATTGCATCAGCAATGAAATATCTACTGGATCGAAGTGTTTCCCATTGATATATATGCATTTCTGAGCACATTTAACAACGTTTGCAGATAATGCCGGTGGATATTCTCTGGTGATTCTCCTGATAGCGTTGGTAATGTTCTCCTTTAGTTAGTCTAGATTGTGAAGATAAGTTGCATAAACGCTTTGTTTTAAGTCCCCCAAAGATAAAAATCGCATGATGACAAGTCCAGGGAACATAGTGGCCATAACACTTTGCTTATTATTTTCTCTTCCGTAAACATGTCATGAACTCGTGTCAGTGATCTGTGAAACAGTGGCATGTAGCGCCATCTTGTTGGAAAAATAATTGCATTTTGTCTTGTGGTGTCAGTTGGTCGTTAAGAGAAAGATGAGAGAAATCGAGCTACTTTTAAGTGGATTGTTTAATCTAAAAAAACATTGATTAGAGATCGGGTTACTTTTAAATGGGCTACCCGTGTATTAACCAAAATTGTCTAAAAAATTAAAAAGAATTAACGTATTAATCTGTTTTACTGCGTTACAGTATTTTTAATGTGAATATATTAGATTTTCAAACAATTCCAATCTAAAACAATTTATGGAAAAAAACATGTTGGAAAACATAGGTACTACTATAATAACCATCATCTCTACTTCTATATAAAAGGCACATTGCCCGTATGTGTCTGTGAATTTGTTCCCTATGGTTTCCGAACCGGCTGGACAGATATTTTGAAACAAATGTACTTCATGTACCTGGGAAGGTTCTAAGATAGTGTTATATATAATCTATAAAAGGTGTATACATACTATGTTCATATAGTGCTGTCTATATAATGTACGTATGTGTATCCGGGTCATATCGTCTAGTATCTTTGTGATGTATATGTGTTCACCAAAAAATACATATAATGCTCATTGAAAGAGTGAATGATACTGGTGTATACACATTAAAATACAGTTCTTTTAACACGACGAATAAACATCTTTGTTTGTGGCACACCAGACAAAAGGGAAACATACCTTATTCCTCGCTCTCTCGGTGATTGTTACGCTACAAGGAATACACTAGAAATAAACACCAGACAATTGTTATCATTTATATATAGCATTAATTTCCGTTTGTGACTTCCCTCGGAGTTACGCACATTTCTTTTTTGTTCATATATCTTCTCTAGTTGGTGTAGTCGGTTTCTTCCCCTAACCCAGAAACTAAAATTTCTTCCAATCCAACTGAAAAACTCTAACTGCCAACATCTACTGAATCACTTTCTTGACTCTACTGTATCATGAATATATGATAACTCGTTTTCTTTGTTAGTTGTCTTACATTACCCAGTCTTATGCCAAATTCATCTTTGTTATTGCTAATTACCCTAAGTTTTGTTTATGTAACTAAAATTCCAAAATCTCTTATTACACAAATATTTAACTGACCTCTCTAAATCCCAATCTTTTGTTATATAAATATCCAGCAATTATTTTATTGTTTTCAAGAGATGTTGCGAGCTTGTCTCTGATGTATCGTTATTTTCATGAAAAGTGTTCGACTGAGCTTCAGTCTATGGTTCTCCCTCGCCAAACTTTCACAAGAAACACTCGTATAGCTGAAAACACTATCAATAATTCCCCCCCACTCTTTATCTGTGCCTAAACCTAAACGTAGTTTCCATGAACAAAGCTTCTTTCTTAGAACTGCACGCCTATGGAATTGTCTTCCGTTTTCCTGCTTTCCGGCTGAGTACAATATGGTTGTCTTCAAGTCTAACGTGAATAAGTTTTTGATAAGCCGTTCCATATAAGCTAACAAATTTACCGAATTTTCATTACTAATGATTACTATATTTTCCAATTTCTACTGTACACTCTTTAACCCTTATCCTTGAGTGGCCTCTTGGCCTTGATAATGTGGTGATGCCTGTGTAAAAAAAACAAACAAACAAAAACAAAAAAAAAACAACTATTTCTCTTCTAACATATTCTTCTGCTATCGAAATATCCACTTTCAATAACAATACGCCATCTTTTTTTTTTTTTTTTTTTTTATCTATCCGATCATTCGGCGGTATCCTGGAGTCCCAATATCCAATAATAGGTTTTGTATCGGAATACTAATTGATAAGTATCGAACTTCGATAATCTACAATATCTGATTAAAGAAGGAAGAGTCCAATTTTGATCAAAGTTAACACTCTTATATAGCCTAACATTACTAGTGTATTAAAAAATATCACCGCGCAAGCAGAAGGGCTCAGTGTATAATAAAATAAACAGTAGTTTCTTTGATAAGACAGGGGCGCGCTCAAAATAAATGATTCTGTTTAGAGCACAATTGATTATGATACTGGACTTTTGCATTTTAAACTTTAGTTCAAATCAGTATATAAAATAATTTTATAAAAGCAATAGTAGGTTCTCTACAGTGCAATGTATTTTAGGGTGTATTTCACTGAATTTGATCGCAATAAAAAATATTGGAAGCATGGAACATCCCTTTCCCATAATTCGATCCCGAGCATCGTCTAAAAGTGACATGGTTTGTCTATTTGTTTAAGAAACGGTCCATATCTAACCCTAACTCTGTCAATTCTTGGTCTACAGACTCGAAACTTAATATATGGGGGATGCAAACCGGGGGAGGGGGAACAAATTTTAGTCGGTTAAATAGCGGATAAGGGGTCAAAATTCAAACAAAATTGGCAGACGAAAGTCGACTTAAAATGCTTCTCTACGCATGCGCAAATATAAATTTATACGTTAATGTCAATTAATTTTTACAGTTTTTATAACCATCTGTTGTTAGCAACAAATGTTTTGGTTTTGATTGTACCTGATAGGACTCAAGTCAATTTTTGTTTTAGCTTTTGAAATCACTACTATATATTGGGTAACATATAAGAATGAATATAGAATTAGCTCTATAATAATAATAATAATAATAAATACGGAATCTGCATAAATTAAAATATATTCAAGCATATTTTACGACCGAGTTATGCCGGGCGACGCCTACCATATAATAATCAATAGAGAATTGGCTCTAATAATAATAATAATAATAATAATAATAATAATAATAATAATAATAATAGTAATAGTAATAGTAGTAGTAGTAGTAATAATAATAATAATAATAATAATAATAGTAGTAGTAGTAGTAGTAGTAATAATAATAATAATAATAGTAGTAGTAGTAGTAGTAGTAGTAATAATAATAATAATAATAATAATAGTAGTAGTAGTAGTAGTAATAATAATAATAATAATAATAATAATAATAATAATAATAATAATAATAATAAATACGAAATTAGCATAAATTAAAAATCTCGCTAGATTCAGTCATTCTGATGAGTCGTAGACGACGAAACACGTATTAGTGGATAATGATAGTAAAAAACAATATATATATATATATATATATATATATATATATATATATATATATATATATATATATATATATATATATATATATATATACTAGCAAAAGTACCTGTCGTTTACTGAGTTCAAAAACAGCCTACAGAAAATGGACTCTGATTTATGAGCGTATGATAGGTTATAAAAAGGAAGGGTTGTAAAGAGATAGCTTCGAATTTGGGGGTATCAAAACCAAAGCAAAATATGATGAAAGTAAAAATAAAATAGATAAACCCCATAATTTATTATACCATACCTGTTCACACTGAAACACTTATCACAATATTCTGTGGATCTATATTAAAAAAACCTTGTTAAACTTTTTGGCATATTTCCATTCTATGGTGGTCAGGCGCAAACGAACACCCCATAATTTTATTATACCATATTTCTTTAAACTGAAACATAATTATCAAAGTATACTCACGCAGATAGATATGAAAAGTCTTTATTAAAGTTTGTGCCTATTTCCATTCTATGGAGGCCAGGCGGGGACGCAGACCCCACAATTTTATTATACCATCCCTATTTAAGTTAAAACATACTTATCAAAGTATTCTTATGTATATCAATATCAAAAACACTTGTAAACGTTTTTTTAAATTTTTTTATTTTATTTTCATACTTTGTGGACCAGGCGTGTACGCAGACCCCATAATTTTAATGAATCATCATTATGCCAGATCAAACATACCCATTCCTGTGTCTCGATACATCTATCATTATATGTGATCAGTTTTCTATAATAGTAAACCATATAGGAGCCTATTCGTGACCAGACACACAGAGACGTTCAGCTTATATATATATATATATATATATATATATATATATATATATATATATATATATATATTGACTGTCGTACAGGCGGTAGGGTTTCGATTCTGCCTTGAGGTAGTTGCCTGTCTAGCCGCAATGTGAAGTTGTGATACAGCGAAGAGTACTGTACGTGGATGACTATATATATATATATATATATATATATATATATATATATATATATATATATATATATATATATATATATATATATATATATATATATCTGAGATAGCATGATACGCAACAGTATACTAAGGAGAGTTTATGTTATATAGGGTAAGTTGATATACCTATGAATATAGTTACATTTTGCACATTATTAGACAGCTATCCGTGACAATTATTTCCTCAGAATAATGCCGTGCACTTCTGTAACACATTTTTGCTAATGCGACTTTTGTTAACTGCACTCCTTCGCCTGTCTTGCTTATTACCGGCCTGCAAGACTACAACATTCTCTTATATTTATACGAAAAAAAAAAAAAAAAAATTACATGTGAAACATTCATGGCATACAGGAATACAGATGTAGAAATTTGGTTGAGTGAGAGAAAGAAAAAAACGAGTGTGCGCATGTGAATCACACACAAACATCATGGTGCCTATAATTCGTCCTATATAAAAACAAAACCACTGTTCCATTAAACGATTTTTATCAAATAGAAGAATGATATTCAATTTGATTTGGCCACTGGGTCGTGACATGCTGATTCTTTTTGGATATAAGAGATTTTTGGCGTTTTCCATCGTATTCAGTGCTTGGTTAATTTCCGAAATCGAAACGATTCAGTTACGATCCGGAAACTAAATGAACGCGACGCCAAATTAAAACCCCCATTTCCATCACTCGTCAGATCAAAGCAATTGGAAAGGGAGTCTGGTTTTGGAACGAGTGGCTTTACCAAAAGTCGGCGCCGCAAATTATGAAAGCGGCCGAGTTCAAAATCTATAGCAGTAATTTACACGCGAGTGCTGTTGGCAAATAAATTGGCGTTCAATTTCCCACCTCAAAATCTGATTCATAAAATGATGTCTGTCTGTGTTTCCATTTTTTCAAAGTGCATCTCCTTTCAGACGCAAGCTGGCAGAGCGGCACTAGGCGGGTCAAATGATTGCATTTTTGGTGACCGTTTTTTTTACGGGGTTTTAGCCGGTAAAAATAGAAAAAATGAATCTTGGCAGGCGCAAGTCGACTTAAAGTGATCGTGTACGAATGCACAAATATACGTTTACTAGCTGGACAGTCGTACAATACGCTTAAACATGATATTTTAATTTATGCAGATTGCATATGTATAATTATAGAATCAATCCTATATTCTTATTATATAAAAAATAAAAAAATAATAATGGTGATTCATTAGATTCTGTCTGTGTTTGTTTACAATATCACGTCAGCTGATATTTGGACTTGACGATCTTAAAAATAGTCTTTCTTCTCTTATGATTAAAAAGGAATTTTTACAGGGGAATATTTTACGTTACACCAGTGTAACCTTTGTCGGTGTAACGTAAAATATTCCCCTGTTAGAATTCTTTTTATCTATAAGATAGGGAAGACTATTTTTAAGAGCAGACTTTTTCGATTTTCGATACTTATCGGATGAATTTTTGCACAAAACGTATCTAAGAACACTGCCAGAAATATAAATTAGCTTTGTATGAAATTTGCAAAAGGTAGGCTAAGCCGTTTCGGAACCTATGGGGAAGGAAATCACACACGGACACACGCACAAAGTAACTTTTATATAATTGTAGATATACGTTAATGTTCGTTCATTTAAAACTATTTCCGTTTGACGATAGCTCAAACAGTAACGACTAAAGCTGAAGCGCTAAATATTTTGGTTTCGAGTCTAGCTGATGGCATATATATATATATATATATATATATATATATATATATATATATATATATATTTTGTGTACAGAAAGTTGTTAGTTGAGACAGATCATTGGTACCGTCGGTTTCAAGCCCGATAATAAGGCCCGTTTAAGGTATCCTTATCAAGCTCTTATATATATATATATATATATATATATATATATATATATATATATATATAATGTTACCCTATAATGTTACGCTATAATGTACTCTACTATAATGTTACCGTAAAAAGTTTCCCTTTAATGTACCCTATAATCTTACTTATAATGTTTTACTATAAGGATACTATATAATCTTACCATATAATGTTATCTATAATGTTACCCTATAATGTTACCTGTAATGTCACTTTATAACGTTACCTATAATGTTACTCTATAATGTACCCGATATTGTTATCCTATGTTACGCTATAATGTTTCTTTATAATGTACTCTATAAAGTTACCGTATAATGTTACCTATAATGTTATTTTATAATGTTACCCATAATATTATCCTATAATGTACTGTATAATAATATTACTCTATAATGTCACCCTATAATGTTACTCTATAATGCTACTTTATAATTTTATCCTATAATTTACGCTATAATGTACCCTATAATATTACCCTATAATTTTACCTCATAATCTACCTATAATGTTATTATAATGTACACTGTAATGCTACCTATAATGTTACCCTTTATTATAACCTATAATATTATTATAATGTTACCCTATAATATAATTAATGTTACTCTATAATGTTACTATATAATATTACCCTATAATGTTTCCTATAATGTTGACCTATAATATTACCTATAATGTTACCCGTGTTACTCTATAATGTTACCATATAATGTCACAATATAATGTCGTACCATAATGTTGCTCTATAATGTTACCCTATAATTTTACTTCTAAATGCACCCTATAATGGTATTCTATAATGTTACCCTATAATGTTACTTTATAATATCTCTCTATAATGTTATATTATAATATTACCCTGTAATGAACCTTATACTGCTACCTATAATCTTACCCTATAATGTTAATTTATAATGTTACCCCATGATGTAACCTATAAGTTACACACACGCTCTAAATCTCTAACCAACATTATTATAATTTTCTTTTGATATAAACGGAAAGAAAAAGATACTTATAAAATGCTTGGTTTTGTCATTTTGTTAAACAAACAATTCAAACATATAATGGACCTATTAGATACTTTAAACAGTTTTAACTGGTTTAGTTTGTCAAACATTTTTGGATTATATAACTGCCAAAACACAATGCTCATTGTAAACGACGCATTATTTAACAAAATTTACAACGAAAATTTTAAAAGGTAAACAACGTGAGATGATAATTCAACAAGTATCAGGTCTTCCCAAAATTTAGTCCTATTGAGTCGTGCCACAGTTTCACATTATAATTAATTGCATCCATACGGGGTTAACTACTCCGATCCGTGATCGTCTCATTGCGGTGGTATTCATTGAGAGAGAAACAGAGAGAGAGATTGACCCTTTTAAATTACACGTCTTGTCTCTTGGTCGCTTCTATCGAGACTAAGGAAGAGTCTTCTTTCGCAATTCTCTGTTGCTCTAATCCGACGTCATATCTGTCTACTCGTATCACAGACTTTCGTTCTCACGACTCAGTCATCATTATACTTCGTTGACCTCTTTATCTCTTACTTGCCACATAACCCAAACAATAGTATATGTACTAGCTAATATAAAACTAATTAACTCATCCGCTCGAATACAAAACAATATTGAAAATCTTAATTCTAAAATATCATTATTGATTAAAATATTACTCAATATTAAGAATTGAATATTATAGAATATAGAAATGTTAATAAACTCATATTTGGTGCGTATTAATATTAATATATTGAAATATTATTAAAATATTACTCAATATTAAAATATCACGAGCAGAGACAGTAAGCTTGTAACGAATGGTTGGATATCATTCCAGAAAATATCTCATTCCTGACGCAATCCTATAACCGTATGAGAAACAGATACGTCCAAAGATGAAGTACTGTTGCTACATCTGGGAGGAGATTTTTTTTACACAGGAATACACAGGAATCAGCACTTATCAAGGCCCGGAGGCCACTTGAGGATAAGGGTTAATGGGTATATATTAGTCAATGTGATTATAGCGTAGTAAACATAAGTAGTGGGAATTTTGTAAATCGGATTACTTAGGGGGACGGTTCATTAAGAACTTGTTTACGTTGGACTTGAAGACAATCAGATTGTAGTCAGCTGGAAAGCAGGCAATCGGAAGAGAGTTCCACAGGCGTGCAGTTCTAAGAAAGAAGCTTTGTTTGTGGAATCTACATTTAGGTTTAGGCACAGATAAAGAGTGGGTGAAATTGTTGATAGTGGTTTGGCTAGACGAGTGTTTTTCATTAAAGTTTGGCAAGGGGGCCATAGATTGAAGCTCAGACGAGCACTTGCTATGAAAATAACGATAAAGCAGAGGCAGACTCGCAACGTCTCTTCTGTGGGAAAGAGGTTGCAGGGAAGAGAAAAGGGCATCCCCCACTAAGCTACGAAGTCTATTTTGAACTCTCTCAACGTAGGATAAGTTGCTTCTAGCAGCTCATGTCCAGATGTGGCAACAGTACTCCATCATTGGCTGTACCTGGCTTTTATATAGGTAGAGAATTGCATCAGTAGTGAGATATCTACTGGAGCGGTAGAAGGATCCTACCATTTTTCCAGCGACCTTGGCAATAGTTTTGATATACGTGTTTCATTTCAGGTCAGGAGTAAAGGTCGTCACCTTAAGCACTCTTGACAAAGCACAAAACGACTTCGAAATCAAGTGGGGTATGCCCTCTTCTCTCCTTTACAACGTATTTCTTACAGAAGAGATGTTGCTAGTCTTTCTCTGCTCTATCGCTATTTTCATTTTTGATAGACGTTCGACTGAGCTCCAGTATCTGCAAAAAAATTCAGAGTAAAAACTCGACTAGCAACAACCATTTAAAAAATTCCTCTCTTCCTCTGTATACGTGGGAGTAAACGGACTTTCCATGATCAGAGTTTCTTTCAATTAACTTTCCGTCTTCGAAATGCTACCACGGGACTGTTTCCCAGCTGACTACAACATAGTTGCTATCAAGTCCAGTGTTAACAAATTCTTGTCGAACCTTCTTGAAATATCAAATTCTGCACATATTAACTTACAGTTTGCGACTCACAATTTATCTCATTATCAAGCTTAGGGAAACCGATTTAACCGTGTCCTTGAATGGTCTTTGGGACTTGATGAGCAGTGATTTGTTAGTACAGCCAATGAATTATTAATATTATTGTAAGATGAAGATCTTTGCAGGCGAGCCAAAAGCTCAAACAGTTCTAGTGTGTCTGAATGCGATCAACAAAGGTGCGTGCAGTATATTGTGCCGGACTTGCTGTGTGTAGATGGCGATCATGCTAATCAATCGTGTTTATGGAAGGCGCCGTCGTGAAACTGGAATTATCAAGCGTGAAACCCCGCTGCAAACGGACAACAATTGACCGAAGATAAAACGGGACAATCATCTCAAGTGCCTGGACGTAGAATTTTCTTTGTCCCTCCTTACTCCTCTATGTCCTCTTATCTTCACCGTCGCCATATTCGTCTTCTTTTGTTGAAGCGATCGCTGTAAAAGCAAGCGGGGTCATTTAAAAACCAATCAACAATGGACGTGTGTTTTTATTAGTTTTTTATTTGTTATTTTTTTTTTAGCGGTAAATGACCACGCGCTCTTTACTTTTGGACAGGAAGATGACGGAGAAGACGCGGACGAAGATGAAGACGGTTTTATATTATTTTTTCAGTTTCGGGAAAGGAGAAATTGAAAGGCACAAAGAGGAAAAAACAAACAAACAAACCAACAAACAAACAAACAAAAACAAAAACAAAAAACCCCAAAAAACAAACAAATGCAAATCAGGATCGATATACTGATCGATAAACTTTCAGAGGACAATTGTTTTAATAGAAGATATATATATATATATATATATATATATATATATATATATATATATATATATATATATATATATATATATATATAGAGAGAGAGAGAGAGAGAGAGAGAGAGAGACAGGCAGACAAATAAACAGACAGAATAAGACACAGAATGAGAAAAAAGAAAGAGAGAGAGTGGGAAACAGAATAGGAGAGAGAGAGAGAGAGAGAGCGAGAGAGGGGAATGAATGAGAGAGAGAGAAAGAGAGAGAGTGAACGAAAAAATGGGAGAGAGGAGAATGAAGAAGAGTTCAAATTTATTTAACCGTTTATGATCTGATGTAAATGATTAAAAAATATTGTTACTTTTAGTTTAAAATGACACAATGGTTGTCTTCAAACTGGAAAAATTATGAAGTTTAATAGTAAAATTTCCACTGAAAATTTTTGCATTCCATAAACTTACCTTGATTATTATCCATAGTGCTTGAAAAAAAATGTGTTTATGATAACAAACGAAATCCTCCACTCTCTGAGACAGATGGTGGCATAATGAATGTAAGCAATGGGCAGTTGCAATCTGGAATCTACACAGATACTGAACTAATACGTACAAGGCGTGTTTTAATCAATTTCCACTTTATTTATGCCGTTATCTTCATTTATTTACAACAAAACGAATTAGTTCGACCATATTATAATGGATTAACGGCATATCAACCTTTTTTTCGGTTATTTAATGTCGAAGCATTGTAAAATATTTCTTGTATAGATCAGTTGTTCAAAAGTTGCAATTTTACCCATAATCGATGATGGTTATATTTTACCCAACAATACTAGTGCGTAAACGCCTCTAATATTTGAACAGAACTCGACATGAACAATTGCACAAATTTTTGGGACCTGCCCTGTAGTAGGTGATTTCCTTTTCTCTTCTCTGCAGCCTCTTTCCCACAGAAGAGACATTGCGAGCCTACCTCTGCTCTATCGTTATCTTCATAGCAAGTGCTCGACTGAGCTCCAATCTATGGTTCTCCCTTTTAAAACTTTCACAAAAAACACTCGACTTTCACGATTTTCCCCACCCTTTAGCTGTGTCTAAATTTAAACGCAGATTCCATGAACAACGCTTCTTTCCCAGAACTGCCGCCTATGAAATGCTGTTCCACTGGCCTGCTCCCCAATTGAATACAACATGAAGTTCTTGTTGAGCCGTGCCCATAAATCAATCATAAATTACATTCATTCACCCTTATCCTCAAGTGACCTTCATGCCTTGATAAGTGGTTACTATCAAGTTTAAAAAAATCAAATAACTCGGAAACGATTTTAAACAAGATATTTGTGATATCTTGTATTCCGTGGGATTGTCTACATATTCTGTACATATATACACGTGTGTCTTATTATTAGTGTGTGTGTATTTGTGTGTTTTTTGATGTGTGTGTATTTGTGTGTTTATGTGTGTGTATTTGTGTGTATTTGTGTGTTTGAGTGTGTGTTTGTATGTGTGTTTGTGTGTGTGTGTTTGTGTGTGTGTGTTTGTATGTGTGTTTGTATGTGTGTGTTTGTGTGTGTGCATTTGTGTTTGTGTGTGCGTGTGTTTGTATGTGTGTTTTTTGGTGTGTGTGTGTATTTGTGTGTGTATGTGTGTGTATTTGTGTGTTTGAGTGTGTGTTTGTATGTGTGTGTTTGTGTGTGTGTTTGTGTGTGTGCATTTGTGTTTGTGTGTGCGTGTGTTTGTATGTGTGTTTTTTGGTGTGTGTGTATTTGTGTGTGTATGTGTGTGTATTTGTGTGTTTGTGTGTGTGTTTGTATGTGTGTGTTTGTGTGTGTGTTTTTGTGTGTGTGCATTTGTGTTTGTGTGTGCGTGTGTTAGTATGTGTGTGCGTGTGTATGTGATAGAAGGGGCAGAAAGAGAGATGAAATAAAGGGGAGGAGAGAGGGGGAGGAGAGAGAGGATCCTTTATATGTGCATGTAAGAAATGGCTTAATGTTTAGCGAGACATGCGATGGAATTATCGATACGGAGTTCAAGTTTACTCGGATCTATTACGATTCTCATTAAATTTGAACTCTGCACTAATAATGCGTCAAAGTCCTGATACCTCGAAGTGCTGTGTGTGCTCTCGCTTATCTTGACATTGTTTCCAGTGTTCTAGCAATTCTCTTTGCCACTGGACACAAGCAGTGCCGATTCAGGAGAGGTATGGTTGACGATTGCGCAACCTTTGCCTCACAAGCACTCACGCAGCTATCCTTACAGGGAGTAGCTATTGTCTTTTGAAACTGAACGGAGGCATCATCGGTGGCCTATGGGAGAAGGCATGCAAGGTTCAAATCTAACCTGATCTATTGTAGCCATCGACGCAAAAACTGTTGGGAAAAGTATCGTTTTGTTTGATTGTGAAATGAATCTTTTACATTAGCTATTGTGTTTAGATATGCTACATTATATATATATGTATATATATATATATACTTATTTTTGTTGATGTTAATGCTTGGGTAATATCATTGAACAAACGATTACTTTAGTTCGCTTGGCTGTATGAGCACTTTCATTGATAGTAAACACATTAAACTTGTCTCCTTTTGTTAGAGAATGGATCGAGAGAGAGAGAGAGAGAGAGAGAGAGAGAGAGAGAGAGAGAGAGAGAGAGAGAGAGAGAGAGAGAGATTGTATTGTAGACACATTGACCGGAAGCCAAGATCAGCTGATTGGATTGCGTGTGAGTCACCTGATCAGGTTAGCTGAATTGAAGAGATTTGGTTTGGGCCTAGAAGGCGACAGACGGCTTCACTGGGGGGGGGGGCGTTCAAGTGTACCACGCAAACCAGAGATTCACTTTCCATCCTTCTGAGAGACATCTGGAAAGTGAAATAAAAACTATAAAACCAATTCATCGTGTGGAGTGAAATGAATCTTCGTCCCCAAAACAGGTACCAGTCTCCCCTCCAAGACGAGATGAATTCAGATGGACCAACATCCAACACGCAAGAAGATATGTCCGAAAATACATGTACCACACACACACACACACACACACACACACACACACACACACACACACACACACACACGCACGCACACACACACACACAAACACACACACAAGCACATATCGGCATATGAACATGTCATCAAATAGTCTGTGCCAAGGATGGACTTGTGAACTGGTGCACTCGCGCATATCGTTTGAATCTTCAGTTACTCGCAAACAATTGTGTGTACAGTTCCCACACTAACATCAAACTGTGCATTTATTGTCTCTATAGACAGTTGACGGTCCTTATCCATCAAATTCTTTATTTGGCTAATCAGCTCTGGTGTTCTGACTTCCAACACCTCTCATCATCCTCACAGAGACTGCCTACCTTCTTTGAATCTCGTATTCCACTCAAAAACTGATGTTCGATTTATGCAAGATGGGCCAAAAACAGTATGAAGCATTTAATACGTTTCTGTGACATTTTTGTCAAGTTTAAAACAAAATGTTATTGCATATCTTTCTTCTAAAGTGTCCTCAAGTTCAGATTGCATTTTTGAAGTTCACCAGCTGTGACAACCAGGCTTTAGTAGGGTGTATTCCAATTCCCACTGTAACTGTTCATTTGAATCTAAACTCATAAAAAAATATTCAGTCATCTCATAAGATGTATAGAAATAACATACTGAATTTTCTAGGACAATTTTAAATGGCTGTACAAAAACAGTCTTGAAACTTATTGAAGGCACCTCGTATACCGTAGAACTAACATATCATGTCAGTTATATACTAATGCCGCATTTTATGCATTTCTGCTTAATAATGATTAAAGACAAACGTGAATTTGGTCGAGAACGTGACTTGGCATCAATGGCCGTTGTTTCAGATTGCCAGTGGCTGCTCTACACGGGCAGTTAATTGCGTTAAGGACATTCTCGCTTTCTCTTTGATTAAAAGGCGGCGAAGATGCAGGTGGCAAACGACCATCAATACCGAATGCGGAATCTGCAGGTCGAGTTTAATCTGCAAATGCGCTTAGGAAAGGCACAGAGCCACGCTTTCCTTTAGCTAGAGGTAAGAGGACGCTTTGACCAATAGACATTTTGAATAACGGACGCTTTGACCAATAGACATTTTGAATAACGGACGTTTTGACCAACTGATGACCTACGTCGTGAAATAATTTTCACTTGTCAATTAAAAATCATTCTCTCCAAGATAATGTAACGCCAGTGGTAAAAATAAATAGATAATGTAACACCAGTGGTAAAAATAAATAGATAATGTAACACCAGTGGTAAAAATAAATAGATAATGTAACGCCAGTGGTAAAAATAAATAGATAATGTAACACCAGTGGTAAAAATAAATAGATAATGTAACGCCAGTGGTAAAAATAAATAGATAATGTAACGCCAGTGGTAAAAATAAATAGATAATGTAACGTCAGTGGTAAAAATAAATAGATAATGTAACGCAAGTGGTAAAAATAAATAGATAATGTAACGCCGGTGGTAAAAATAAATAGATAATGTAACACCAGTGGTAAAAATAAATAGATAATGTAACGCCAGTGGTAAAAATAAATAGATAATGTAACACCAGTGGTAAAAATAAATAGATAATGTAACGCCAGTGGTAAAAATAAATAGATAATGTAACGCCAGTGGTAAAAATAAATAGATAATGTAACACCAGTGGTAAAAATAAATAGATAATGTAACACCAGTGGTAAAAATAAATAGATAATGTAACGCCAGTGGTAAAAATAAATAGATAATGTAACGCCAGTGGTAAAAATAAATAGATAATGTAACGTCAGTGGTAAAAATAAATAGATAATGTAACGCCAGTGGTAAAAATAAATAGATAATGTAACGTCAGTGGTAAAAATAAATAGATAATGTAACGCCAGTGGTAAAAATAAATAGATAATGTAACGCCAGTGGTAAAAATAAATAGATAATGTAACGTCAGTGGTAAAAATAAATAGATAATGTAACGCCAGTGGTAAAAATAAATAGATAATGTAACACCAGTGGTAAAAATAAATAGATAATGTAACGCCAGTGGTAAAAATAAATAGATAATGTAACGCCAGTGGTAAAAATAAATAGATAATGTAACGTCAGTGGTAAAAATAAATAGATAATGTAACGCCAGTGGTAAAAATAAATAGATAATGTAACGCCAGTGGTAAAAATAAATAGATAATGTAACGTCAGTGGTAAAAATAAATAGATAATGTAACGCCAGTGGTAAAAATAAATAGATAATGTAACGCCAGTGGTAAAAATAAATAGATAATGTAACGCCAGTGGTAAAAATAAATAGATAATGTAACGTCAGTGGTAAAAATAAATAGATAATGTAACGCCAGTGGTAAAAATAAATAGATAATGTAACGCCAGTGGTAAAAATAAATAGATAATGTAACGCCAGTGGTAAAAATAAATAGATAATGTAACGCAAGTGGTAAAAATAAACTTCGCGTGAAAAACGTGAACATGACGAAAAATCCAAGATTGCCTAACACCTATTGTGACATAATGTCAAGTTGACAAGAAATTTCTTGCGATTTTTAACTTTTAAATTCAGATAAATTCACATGAATATATCTCGGCTCATCAAAAAATTAATTAATCGAAATAAGCATAATCAGAATCAACGCATTTTTGCCAACGCAAAACAAGTCTATTTATTTATTAATTCTAACTTTACTTTATTTACTTAGTATAAATATAAACATGTCTATGTTTATATATGTGTGTGTATAATTATATTTTTATGAATATGTATATTTATATAATTGTATATGCGTGTATATGGGTGCATGTATGTATGTATATGTACATCTACATCTTACTGGAGATCTATAACTCTACGTATATGTATATATGTAGGTGTATATATATTTATGTATATATGTATATATATATGAATATGTATACGTGTATATGAGTTGTGTGTATGTGCGTGTATGTCTGCATATAGATGCATGTATGTCTGCATATACATTGTTTATATATATGTATATGTGCGTATGTGTCTGTATGTGGATGTGTAGAAATGTACATATGTATGTGTCCGTATGTATTTGTATTTGCGCCTGCGTTGGCGTATGTATTAACCCTTAAAAAACAACTCATTTTCAACTAAAATGAACGAGTTCACTTATAGCGACTACGAACATTATAAATGGGACCTTTTACTTGTCAAACACATATGACACGTACACAAACACTTTCTCTCTCTCCCTCTCTTTCTATCCCTCCCTCTCTCTCTCATCTATTGTGACATAATGTCCAAACAAACAAAAGCAGCCAAAACTTTAAAAACCTAAAATTGAAATTCCTCCCCCTCCTCTCCTACCCCGTTTTTTACCACCCTTTCTCCCCCTCACCCCTCCCTATATCCATATATCTCCACCCACGCCTACCTGAATTTGCTACCACCACACAAATTACAATCTAATGTATTTTAACCTTCAAAACTTAAATATTGTCGATACTCGTCTTCCTCCCCCTTATTATCTCTTAACCCTTTTTTTTCTCGTATTTCCTTTAAAACACTTCTTCCAAATATTAAAAACCATTTCTGTAAGGTCTGACGAGGCTGTTTGTGGTTTAACAAAGCAATAATTAATAAGTATTAATTAAAGTTGCGGAACCATAATTTCCAAATCTTGCTGGCCTGAGAGTCTGCCGAGCAAACATCAAATTTATCCAGGCGAATTATCTTCTCCATGAGGAAAATAAAAAATTAGTTGTGATATTTTATCATAGAACGGAAGACAGAGCAAAACCTCTTTACTAGGCTTTACCGAACTAATTTCACAGCCAATAATAAACGTAAGAGCAAATAGTAAACGTAAGAGCAAATAGTAAATAGCAGATAGCAGCAGTAAACGCAAGAACTGTTAGTAACGAAATGTTGAAGAAGAAAAAGCTCAGCACTTTTAAAAAGGAAAAGGAACGGGTGCAAAATCACGTGCCATAGAAACTTTTACTTTAACGGAAATATAACACTGTTGGATCGTAAACATGGTCCAACATCCGAAACATATGAAACCAAACAGATAAAACAGTAATAAGAAATGAAACACACACACACACACACACACACACACACACACACACACACGCACACGCACACGCACACACACACACACACACACACACACACACACACACACACACACATATATATATTTAGTAAGATGATTGATAATTTATGATTAAAATTAAAAATTAAAAATCGGTTTCATAAGGAGGAACAAAGCAAAACCAATAAATTGTACGATCGTTTCGGAAACGATGTTTTTATTGAGATGGACACTAAGTCATGGACAATAACCTTTACATGTAGTTTTTTGAAACAAAGTCTCCTAATCAGCAAAGATATTGGGTGTTTTTTGTTAAAGAAACCAAAAATAAACCTAGCATTTATTTTTTTTTTATTTTTGGTGTCTTTTAAAAACCTCAACCAATAAAATAAAAAACATCGTTTCCGAAACGATCGTACAGTTTATTGATTTTGCTTTGTTCCTCCTTATGAAACCGATTTTTAATTTTTAATTTTAATTATAAATTAACAATCATCTTACTAAATATTAAAATAGCTTTAGGATATATATGCCTATTGAGCTTATCTAAATTACAACAAGCACTTTTCTTGTATTTTAATTACATTAGTGATTTTACTATTACATTAAAATATACTCTTCTCTTTATACTGCTGTTCTAATCCCCTTTAATATATATATATATAGTTATAATGGAATAA
>NC_136502.1:116992346-116994846 GCF_053919585.1 Euprymna scolopes
ATTATTAGATTTATTGTTATTCCCTCCTACAAGTTAATGTTTCCGCTAGCCAATAGCAGGGCTTTTCTCAAACAAAGGGCTGATCTTTACTTCTTCTTTTGTTCTGTTTTGTATAGGGTGACGCACTCTTATTTGTGGACATGTCGAATGAATAGATTATCTTATTTTAGCATGTACGTGCTTAAAAAATTTTTCTATTTCAGGGCTTGGTTCAACTTACCTTTATATGTTATAATCTTATTTTATTTTTTTCATGTATTGTCATTCTAAAGCAAAGTTTATTCTGTGTATACAGTTGGTTGCTATTTAATTTATATAGTTTAATAGGTTTTTGAACTTTTTAAAAATTTAGAATTTCAATTTTCTCATTTAGTCCAAATCTACATGAACATCTAAATTATACATATACTGGCTTGTGGTACCACTTTCCGTTCCATTATTGGCGAACGTCCTCTTTATTTGAACTCCCAGTAATCGATCGCTGGTACTGTTTTTATTCGGTGTTTTATGTTAACCAATGTGTTTTTATGATTGTAATATTGTCGTGATATTTGGGTGTACAATCTAGAGATGTCTTAACCACCTAATAATCCTTGTCTGAAACTACAATTATAATAAAAGGGAAACAATTAGAGAAGGTTTATTACAGCAAACATTAAAGAGTACAGCAAAGGGAAGCAATGAGGATATTCTTTAATACAATAAGTACTTAGGTGAATGTAATATATTTCACAGAAATTGAACAAGGTTTATTGATTCCACAGCCCGCACTGGTAACCACTTCGCTAGTCATAAGAAAAAACGGTTAATAATGTGAACACACGTTCTCAGTTCATATGACACGTGTCTTTCATTCGTTGGATCGTGTTTTCTTTTTTTTAAAATTCTCTCCATGTTTTTAAACAGAGTTCATAATTAACAAAAGAACATGGCGACATAATTGCGATCTCTTTTCCTGTTACACAATTAAGAGAAAGAAAGGCAATTGAAATCCTTGGAACGAAAACAAAAATGGGTCTTTCTTTGTGCCAAATCCAATCATTTACAGATAAATGAACAAGAACAATTGTCATCAGAAACGTTCGGCGTCATCCGAAAAAGCTAATTCGTTTTACTCAGTAATAAATGCGCGCACGCGCGTGTGTGTAGGGTAAAGCCAAACCTTCATACTTTTCTATAGGCGAATATCTATTTATCTTTATACGACATAATCACGTTGACACACAGGTTTCCATTAGATCGCCGAAGTTAAGCATCGTTAAGCTTGGTTAGTACAAAAATTAGTGATCATTGTAGAATACTAGGTCGAGGTTCCAAGCTTACTACCGTTACAAGAAAAGATTGCTTGTTACCGTTATAAAGATTAAAAAAGGTGTTTAATACAAGGCGCTGTGCTCTTCGCTTATCTCGGCATTGTTTCCTGTGGTTAATTTCTCGTTGCCATTGGAATCAAGCAGTAACAACGCAAAAAAAAAAAAAATGTGGTTAGAAATTACGTAACCCTTGCTTGATACTGCAGCCCGTGTCATCTATCACCTATCAGAATGATCAGACTGTTCACGTTGTTCCAACGAACGAACATCTTTATATATCTATTTTATTCTTCCCACTAAAATCCAACCCTTTCTGACCGCGTTAGGTGCGCTGACATCGTGTTAATATCTATGCTACAACTCCAGTTCCATGCTGGGCAATTCATGACGAATAGGTTTTGGTATCAAACGGTATTAGAGCCAAAATTCGTTTAACAAGGCTCCAATATAAGTCTAGGATGAGTCGGCATTAGGATCTGTCGTTCTCTGATCGCCTCTACCTCTCCGTGTGGCAAACAAAAATGTATCAGACACAGAATAGCAAATCAATAAGATGTAAGTGCCAATGTCGTCTCTGCTATATTCCGTTTTGCGTTTTGTGCAAAACCTTCAACGACGCTGCATGCAGTGGCTGAGCCTTCATGAGAGTTCATCAAATGTTTTCAAGTGATTTTCAAAATAAAGTTGCACAATTTGCAAACACCGATAGAGTGTCAGTCTCTTCAGGATGAATTGCCAAACCAAGCCAAACTCTAAATAATCGATACTTGGCAAATCTGTAATTAAGGAAAGTAAAGTTTTCAATTTAATGTACGCTGCGTCTAATAAAAGGAAAGAAATTGGAATGTGTTTTTCTTCTTTTATTAAATTTTTGCATCTTAACGTTCTCTAAAAACAGTTTTCTCTGTTTATTTAAAGTTTTAACTTTCGAATGTGCTCCATTAACTTAATTACTAATTTAATATATATATATATATATATATATATATATATATATATATATATATATATATATATTAGTACATTTCGGCAGCATTTTTTCTTTTATGCACGTTTCATTAAATAGCACAGACAACTCTTGCTTGTTTTTCTTATAATCCTCCTTTTCTCTTTGTCGGACCATTTTCCGAACGTTTTTTCCGAGTGAAAAAAGAAATTTCTTATAATCGCGTACGTTTTCGACCTCC
>NC_136502.1:116997346-117097346 GCF_053919585.1 Euprymna scolopes
TTGTTTGAATATATGGTTAAGTGTTAGCTTTACTTTTTTTTCTAAATCAGAACTGCTTTAAAGCTTCACCGCTCACTTATTTTGCGACCAAATTTCCAACAATTTATACAGTTCATAGGACACCTTCTCAGCTACATTTAAAAAAAGTTCAATTTTCGTTCAGTAAGACAAAAGTTATAATAAAATTACTGTGTTAAAACATTCTCAGAATCTGTAAGGAACGAAGAGACGGTTTTTTGATTGGCTGTTGATAACCAAATCTAGCAACCAAATCTAGCAACCAAATCTGTTACGCTACCTCAAATTGGCTGCGAACGACGGACATGATGACGTAACAGGATATAAAAAAACTGTCGCAAATAATTCGCAGGTAGCAAGTGAAACAGAGCCTGAAAAAATCATGGATTATATAGAAAAATGCGTTAAAAGTAATATGGTTAAAATTTAAACATGAAAAAGTAAAAGGACTATTTGTTAAAACTGGAAGAATAGACAAGATATTCTAGTAAAAAAATATAATAAATTTATAACTTAAAATATTGCAGTATTAAGAATGTATTATACAATGTTAAATTGAATTTTTGAATATTGTTAAGGCTGCAGTATTTTAAGTTATAATTTTATTATATTTTTACTAGAACATCTTGTCTTTTTCTTTTCCAGTTTTAACTAGTAATTTTACTTTTCCATGTTTAAATCTAAACCATATTACTTTTCATGCTTGCATATATATATATATATATATATATATATATATATATATATATATATATATATATATATATATATATATGTGTGTGTGTGTGTGTGTGTGTGTGTGTGTGTGTGTGTGTGTGTCGTTTTAAAAGTAGAAAGAAAAACGCAATAAAGTGTTTTTGTAGCTTTTAGGACATGTCTTAGATTTTTTTCAAATTCCTTATTATCAGAACAGGAAATGAACAAATTAGAAAATTGGAAAAAAAAAAAACCCCAACAAAAAGATAACAACGCGTAAAAATAAATAAAACAAAAAACAAAAACAAAAAACGATGAGATAACTAAAACGAAAAAGAAAGTGATGAGATAGAAGAGAACGGAAAGGAAAAGCAACATAAAACAAGGAGAACACTTTCACAAAAAAATCAGGTAACAATGAACAAAGATGGCGACGTAATAACAATAGCTGCCGTCTGCACGCAAACGATTGTACTAATAAGACAGAAACAACAACAAAAGCAACAGTAAAAAAAAAATAAAACAACAACAAAAAAACAAAATAAAAATCAAGTAAAAAAAACCCAAAAAGGTCACGAATACAATCTCTATGATGTTATTTAATTATTTAAAGCAGCCAATGTACGATATTTTCTGCACGAATGTCTCAATCAATTTAAATGGATGGACTTTAATAATTAAACAATTAACCGGTCCGCCTAATTGGTACCGGCATCCTTTGATGGAAACAAAACTGCCAACGCATGTGCACTCGTTGATTAGCCGTTTCCGTGGAAACTATTCGTCAAAACCAGAGCAAGCGTAAATAAATGCCTGCAAATATTATTTGTGCTTCTTAATCAGCCGGGATTTACATTTAAGAAAAATAAATGACGATATCTGTGACTACTCAATGCGTGCGTCGTTACTAGCTATTTCCGAGCCACACTGATTGCGCTCGTGTCTTTTAAGCAGCTTTTACGTCTTATTCTGCCTTTAGTTTTCTTTTTTAATAGTCATCATCTTCATCATCATCATCATCATCATCGTCGTCGTCGTATAAATCGAAAGATTCTATTGTTGACATTGGTTTCTCCGATATTTTTATCGTCAAAATTATTCCTAGAAAGACATCAGATACTTACGGGAGGGACCACAAGAAAATTGTTGACATCTTAAGTGAAAGTGATTTTTGTGGAACAAGCAGGATTCGAACTTGGAACACTCAGGTCGTGAGTTAATGTCGTTAACCACTGACACGCTTAAATGTCCGTTATAAGAGGTGCTTTCAATAAGCTTCCAAACTTCTTTCATATGGGGCACTTTTATTAATAGTACACACATGAAACTCTAGTCCACTTCGAAGTAATCTCCTCCGGCTGCAATGCACTTGTATCGTTCCAACAACTTCTAGAACCCCACGGAAGTTATCTTTTGTGAGCGAGTCAATAACTATCGTCACAGCCTCTTTCATTTCCTCAATTGTCTCATAACGACAGCCTCTAAGGTTTTTCTTGAGCTTAGAAAATAACCAAAAGTCACAGGGAGCAATGTCTGGATGATAGGAAGGGTGAGGAACTGTCTTGATGCCGATCTTTGCTAAATAGTATGTGACTAGTATGGAGTTGTGGACTGGTACATTCGCGTAAATCTTCCGCATCTTCAATTCCTAACGAATAATTGTGTACAGTTCCCACACTGACATCAAACTGTGCACTTATTCTCTCTTATGGCACACGACAGTTCTTATCCATGAAATTCTTTATTTGGCCAATCAACACTGGTTTTCTGACGATCTGACTCCTGCCATACCTCTTATCATCCACAAAGACTCCCTGCATTCTTTGAATCGCTTATGCCACTTAAAATCTGATGCTCGATTCATGTAAGATGGTCTAAAAGCAGTCTGAAGCATTCCATACGTTTCTTTGGCATTTTTTTTCCAGGTTTAAAACATAATTTTATTTCATGTTGTTCTTTTAAAGTGTCATCATGTCTAGATCGCATTTTTAAAATTCACGAGCTGTGACAATCAGGCTTTAGTAGGGTGCATTCCAATTTCTACTGTAGCTGTTCATTTGAATCTGAAATCAGAAAAATTGATTAGTCATCTCATAAGATGTATAGCAATAGCATACTGAATTTTTAAGAGTCTACGACGATTTTAAATGCCTGTACAAAAAAGTCTGGAAACTTATTGAAAGCACCTCGTACATGTAAAACGTGAATTATCTTTTTCTTTTCCTTCTTTTCTTCATAGATGGCTAACTTTGCTGTTTCTCTGGATTTGGGTTTCGTCTAAGGAGATTAGAAGGTGACTTGAGAATACTCTCGTCAAACAATCGTGTAACTTTCACTGCCTTTTGTCCTTTATTCCTCATATTCCATGAGTGATGTTTCTGATAAAAAGAGAATGATTTGCTGTTTTCTGGGTCATAATCTATTTCATCTAACACTTCTCGTGAGCAAGTTTTTAACCTTGAACTAGTATTTTTTAGCTCCTTACATCAAGTGGCTTTAAGCCTTGTTTGGAGCGATTTCTATAAAAATGTTAAATAATTCACTTCATCTTTCTTTCTGGCCGTCGGTTCTTTCATCAGTTTAGCTAGACGACTAAAGATTCTATTTTTTATTTTTTACACAGTGATCACCACTTATCAAGGCCCGGAAGCCACTCAGGGATATTGCAAGTACATTACGTTAGTGAGGAGATTTGCTGAAGTGTTTACTTAAGAGGGCGGTTCATTAGGAATTTGTTAACATTGGACTTGAAGACATCCAAGTTGTAGTCCGGAGGGAAGCAGGCAGACGGAACAGAGTTCCACAGGCGTGCAGTTCTAAGAAAGAAGCTTTGTTCATGGAATCTGCGTTTTGATTTAGGCACAGATATAGAGTGAGGGAAATTTTTCACAGTGGATTCAGCTAGACGGGTGTTTTTCGTGAAAGATTGGCGAGGGGGGGGGACCAGAGATTGAAGTTCAGACGAGTATCTGCCATGGAAATAACGATAAAACAAGGACAGGCTCGCAACGTCTCTTCTGTGGGAGAGAGGTTGCAGAGTAGAGAAAAGGGCATCCCCCACTAAGCCACGAAGTCTATTTTGTACTCTGTCAAGGCAGGATAGGCTGTTTTTAGCAGCTCCTGCCCAGATATGTCAACAGTATTCCATCCTTGGACGTACTTGGCTTTTATATAGGTAGAGAATTGCATCAGTAGAAGCGGAGCGGTAGAAGGATCCTACCATCTTTCCAGCGACCTTGGCAACAGACTTGATGTACGTGTTCCATTTCAGATCAGGAGTAAAGGTCAAACCCAGAAGCTTGTCAAAACACGGGGCCTCACCCAGACGAGAGCCATCCATCACAATTGATGCCAGCTGGAGATCAGAGCGTTGATGATGTAAGGATAGGAGTTTGGTTTTGGATGCATTAAAGGTAACCAGCCACATCTTCCCCCTCTGAACCACGCGCTCGAGATCAGAGGAGAGAGAATCAGAGAGAACTTTGTCATTTACAGCCTTTGATGTGTTGCCGTAGATGATCGTGTCATCAGCATAGATGTCAACGAATGATTTAAGTATGTGTTTAGGGAGGTCATTGATGTAGATCAGGAAGAGAGTTGGTCCCAGGATTGACCCCTGAAGGACCCCAGCATTTATATTGCAGGCCTCCGATTTTTGTCCATCTACCACTACTCTTATGAGCCTATCGGAGAGAAATGATTTAATGATTGAGAAAACATTTCCAGTTATACCGTAGCTGGAAATCCTGTGATTTGTGCAGAAAGAACTACTGAGACATTACTGAGAGTTTTAAAGGTTTCATTTCTTGGAGTGAATTGACTCGCACTTTAAAGAACGAGATTAAAATTATCTTAACTAATTATCCAGTTAACTCATCTACTAAGATGAGTGACATGCGAACATATATTTTAGAGCGGTTATTTCACTCTTGTCGATATTCAAAATTTCCTTACAGCATTATCGGCGATGTCTTATACCTGCTTCTACAGACAACTGATTTTAAACCTTGTTTTTCCTCCTTGTACAACAAAACGTAACATCATTCCTCATTTCGACTCATGCCTTCTTATCTTGTGTTTAAATCTTACATATTACCACCGATAATTTAACGGGAACGGATTCTGTTATGCCAGTTCTGTGTCATCATAACATGCACTTTATGTGTCCCTTGTCTAAAATCACACTAGCTCACGTACTCTCTATGTACGTAAGTCTCCTCCACTATGTAACAACTATGACATCTGTTGAAGAGAAGCAATTTGTTTATTTAAGACATAACATTCATTTTGCATAACAATTAATTTGTTTATTGTAGGTAGCTTTAGTTTCGTAATTTATATTTAAATATTTTTTATTGGCTTATGAATTAGATTTTTCATCTTATATTTTATTATAAATATTAAAGGAATAGAATTTTTGAGGCTTTTATTATTTATTTTTAAAATTTAGACTCTAAATATGAAATCATAAAAAATATGCCTCCAATCTTTCTGAAATTCAATATGGCAGCATAATACCTTATCCACGTTGGTTTTGAATTCAATTATTTGTTTAGAGGGGGCAAGAGGGGCATATAAACATAATAATAAGGAAATGTTTTCTTTTTAAATACATGTTTTACAGACTTTAAATATCTCCATTTCCTTTTTTTTTTCTTTTTCAGATTCGTTTTTTTTATTCCATATAATAATTTTTCTAGCAATTAATTTTCGAAGCGGGGTTTCATAAGATTCTATTCTGGTTGCATATGTATTTACCAGGATAAAAATGAGAAATAAAAAAAAAAAACACTTTAAGCTTATTCCAAATAAATATTATGTTCAAATCATATTTAAGAACAGCGGCTGAACATAATCAGCTCAAATATTTTTTCTCCCTTTTTTCTACGTGTCATTTAAGACTCCCGTTAATGATTTCACTTCCTGCACACATCGTTATCATTACTAAAGTCCGACTTCTACGAGAAGCGTTCCAAAAGTAAGGCTTCCTGTTTTTTTTTATTTCGTCCGAATAGATCAGAAGTGATTGCAAATTGCACTGAAAGTTTCATCTCTCTGTTGCAGATATTAACGGTGTGAGACTCTAAGAAAGCAACCCCTGTCATGGCTGTGCGTCAGAAGCAGATATGCGTCATTGAATTCCTCCATGCAGAAAAATTGAACCCATCAGAATTTACTTAAACCTGTTGAACGTTTACGAAACCGATACAGTTGATGTCAACATAGTTAGGAGATGGGTTCGTCGATTTCAGAGAGGTAGCAGAGTTGTGAGTGATTAACCGCGCTCAGCACTTTTACGACCAATTAATAAAAAGAGGCAGGTAAAAGTGCATCGAGAATGTTAGTGACTATGTAGAAAAATAAAAATTCTGGAGCACAAAAAGTTGCTCGTTTTAATAGTACAACTCCCGTCTTCGTAGCTCCTTAACGTTTAGTATTTTTTTTTTTTTAGTTAGGTCCCCTTACTTTTGAAACGACTCTTTTATTCTTACTGAAAATTTTCATTCGCTTAATTTTAAGCACGTGGAAAATTTCCGATATTAAACTTATTTTTATACTCCGTTAGCAGAAATTTAAAAGTTTGATGAAAACAATCGTTGAACCATAGAGATCGTTGCTTTGAACCATTCAGTCACCCCATTTTCACATTGTTCCACTGGAAGAGAAAAAAGACTATTTTATGGTGCATCTTCGATGTGATCCATGATGGCTTCATAGTCAGCGTTCTTTAAGTACCTTTTCGTTTTGAACAATAGATGTTCAAATTGAGGTCAAGCGTTAACGATGATGTCTAACTATATTACAACGGAACACTTGTACCCCCTCTACGTAACCCTAACCCTAACCCTAACCCTAACCTTAACCTCCGAAAAAACAGTCAAGTAGCAAAATTCCACCACTGCACTGTAGACCTTCTACTTTAATAGTTTCTTCTCTCGAACTGCAAGATTTTGGAATTCCCCCTTGAGTTCTTGCTTCCCTGAATATATTGGCATGCAGAAGTTCAAGTATAATGTGAACAGACATTTTGCTGTACAGAAGGTCACGTAACCCTCTGCGTCCAAGTGGCACTTTTTTGTGTGTGTGTCAAATAACAGTAAAAAAAAGATAGATTGAAAATATAGATTGCTTTTCTTTCATTGATGCGATGACACTCATGAATGTTGTTAATACCAAAATGCAAATCAAAGGATCTGTATCATATGAAATGTAAAGTTCGGCGTATGCTTTAATTAGAAAGGTAAAATCTTTTTGAAACAAACACGAGAACAATATTCTCATTCAAACACCATTAGTTGATAACGTTTGCAGTTCATCATCTGTGTTGGAAACGTTATCCATAATTATATGGCTTCTTAACTATTCTTGCATAAACAAACGAGAAATAATAACAAAAAGCAAAACTTATAAAAATTTAACTGGATTTATTTCCGCTACCAAGCAATACACGAAATATGCAAACACGTCATAAGTTCCAAACACGTTGATATATATATATATATATATATATATATATATATATATATATATATATATATATGTATATATATGTCTATATATGTGTGTATATATATATATATATATATATATTAAATCCCCGAAACAGTGTTTCATGGTAAACAACTGATGATCCCTTAAAAAATAAATTATTACTGGTACTATAGTAAATTCGAGAGAGCAAGTTGATGCAGTGATTGCAAGTGATTGAATAACTTACTTATTAAATAGTTTTCTAACGAATGATAAAAAATAAACTTTTTTTGTATAGTTTTAAAGGTTAAAACTTCCAAAACTATATATATATATATATATATATATATTATATATATATATAGTTTTGGAAGTTTATATATATATATATATATATATATATATATATATATATATATATAGTAAAACTGGTAATTAGTAAAAACTTGAAGAGCTAAATACTATTGTAGAGCAATTATGTGTTTTATTTTTTATTACCGTTTTATCTGTTTGGCTACATATGTTTCAGATGTTGGACCGTGTTTACGATCCAACAGCCTTGTCAGGCCTCATAACAGCCACGTCAGGCCTTGTAGAAGTCTAGACTTCTACGAGGCCTGACGAGGCTGTTGGATCGTAAACATCGTCCAACATCTGAAACATATGTAGCCAAACATATATATATATATATATATATATATATATATATATATATATATATATATATATATATATATATATATATATAAGCATCAGAATTAAAGGCAAGTGTGTTAACTGACCAAATAGAACCTTCAAGGTTACTCGTCTTTTGAGGACGAGTTTTTATACAAGGAGAAGGTAACCACTTATCGAGGCCCAAATGCTTCTCGTGGATAAGGGTTAATGAATGATAGATGGCGAGACAACATTGTAATGATCAGCGATGGTGGAACTTGGGTAGTGTTTAAACTTTTAAGAGCCAAACAAGAACTTATTTACAATAGACTTGAAAACGACCATATTATAGCTGTGAAGCAGCTCTGTACGATCGTGCTCCACTGACGGGCAGTGCTAGGAAAGAAACTGGAATTTCTGTTTAGTTTTAAGAATAGATAGAGAGTACGCCAAAATGTTTATATTTGTTGTAGCTAAACGAGTATTTACTGTGAATGTTTTACAGGATGAAGCCAATGTACAGAAGCACATTCGAGCATCTGCCATGAAAATAACGTTAGAGCAGAGAGAGACTCGCAACATATCTTTAGTGAAAAAGAGGAAGTAGGGAGCCGAAAAAGTCTTCACTCACTAGATTTCGAAGTCAGTTTTGTATCCTGTCAGAGCAGGAAAGGTTACTCTTAGCAGACCATAGGATGTATTTGGCTCTTTCAAATCTAGAGGATTGCGCCAGGAGTTATTAAGAACAACAGATAGTTAGTCTACAAATTTCTACGCGTAATGAAGACAAATTTCTTGATTCTAAATAGTGAAAAGAAGAGTCGGATTTTGGCAAACATGTCGCCTCTTCAGCTGTAAGTTTAAAAAGTCATCAATAAGAGAGGGAGAGAGGGAGAGAGGGAGAGAGGGAGATAGATAGATAGAGAGAGAGAGAGAGAGAGAGAGAGAGAGAGAGAGAGAGAGAGAGAGAGAGGGTTGTTTAGTTCTATTCCACTGCAAGAACTGAGACACCAGGGGCGGAAAGTGGGATGGGATAGTCAGCGCCCCCGAGGAGGGGCACTCTACTGTGCAAAACGTACATGAACAGTCCCATCGGCATTCCCAGGTGAGAGTACATCAGGCAGTTCGTAAACTTTCCCTAACTATCGTAAACTGTCGCAAAACTCACAGCCACTCCTAAAACTCTCCGTAAACTGAACAACATTCTCTCCATCGTATTTCTACTAATCTCACTTCCTATACCTTTAGTCTAATCAACTTCCTCTTTCTTTTTCACTTCCTGCCATTGTGGGGTGGGGCAGAAACATTGATAGTGTCACAGTAACACGATACGTCCATGTTTATTAATAAGTCAAAAATATTTATAAGTTTAAGAATATACTTGGTGGTTCTATTTTTTAAATATACTTGATGGTTCTATTTTTAAAATATACTTGATGATTTTATTTAAAAATATATTTGGTGGTTCTATTTTAAAAATAAATTTGGTGGTTCTATTTTAAAAATAAATTTGGTGATTCTATTTTAAAAATAAATTTGGTGATTCTATTTTCAAAATATATTTGGTGGTTCTATTTTAAAAATAAATTTGGTGATTCTATTTTATCGATAGGGACGTTCTATCATGTCTGAAAGTGACACAATGTTCAACGAGCGAGATTGGTGTTGCGCTGCTGTACAACCGATTCAAGGTATGACAACAAGACCGTTGCCAGCATCCTCAAAATTACAATCCCGACCGTTCAACGCTTGACTACTTCGTTTGGTAATACGCCGAGAACATCACCAACATGACCTTTCACAACACTAAAGCCAGCTCGATCGCCGCCATCCGCCGAGTATTCCCCGAGCTCCCACCGGCGCTTGAAAAAAGGCATGCTTCCAGTTCTTGACCATTATTCATGCGGTGATTGAGGCTGAAGGCAGCTACATTGAATAGATATCAGCTCTACTACAAATTAAGTTACCTGAATTGATTTTTTTCAATAAAATTTTAAAATAAAGATGTAGGGTTGTTTTTTTATGGAGACAAATTTATCGTTCCACCCTGTATTAATCGAACGAGTTAATTCGGGTTAGTTCAAGCACTACAGAACTACTAATATGCATCATTATCCATGTTCATTTTATACAATTTATTTTTACATTTTACACGCATCGTATAACATATTGCAATGGAAAGGACAACAATGATTGCGCTAACCAATATATGGACAAACTGATCCATTTCACAACGACTATAGAAACGACTCCTGGAAGCTTTGGTATTCTCAATAGCAACATACGGAGCAAAAGGTTGAGTCTTGAAGAAAGCCGACAAGAGAAAAATTACTGCTTTTGAATTGTGATGCAACCGTAGACTTCTTCGTGTAAGCTGGTTGGACAAACGTACAAACGATTGCGTTCTGGAGAAGATTGGACCATGCCGAATGCTGCTGGACAACATCAATGACAGTAAACTGTGATTTTTGGGACATGTGGCCAGAAGAGACGGCCTAACACAAAATCTGTTCTTTGGTGCAACCCCTGGCAAAAGAGGACGAGGAAGATCAAAAACAAGAATGTCAGTCAACGTGAAGGGCATCGCGGACATTAGTGTGGCTGAATTGCTCAGAAAGACGCAGAACTAGAATCAATGGTGATGATTCGTGAAGAGGGCCACTGCTGATCAGTAATGACCATTCCATCGGGAGAAATGGAGAGAGAGAGAGAGAGAGAGAGAGAGAGAGAGAGAGAGAGAGAGAGAGAGAGAGAGAGAGAGAGAGAGAATAACCTAAGTTCAATACAACTTCACTTTCTGGTTTTATAGTCGTTTACCCTTATACATTTAGATCAAGTTAGATCAAGGGGATATATGCAATTTTTTTTATGCCGCAATAAAGTTTTATTTTCTTGTTTTCTCACTCATCATTTGCACCAAATCGACTAATAATATACGAGTTTTTATCTCTCTTATATTTTACTTCTTAATCCTTTATGACCTGGTTGAAGTAATTAGTTCAGTTGTAAATAAATGGATATAACGGCATAAATAAAGTGGGAACTGATTCAAACACGCCTTGTACATATTAGTATCTGACATATACTTCCGGATTGCAACTGTCCATTGCTTATATTGAGTACGCCGCCATTTAAAATTGACAACCGATATTTTTTTAATCATCTACATCATAAAGGGTCATTACTATTTATTTCTTATGGTCAGTTATCTTAGCACATGTATTTTATAATAAGATTTATTTCAACATATTTGCATTATTTATCTTGTGTCGTATTTTACTATCAAATTTACACTGTAATAATTTTATATCCCATTATGTCATATGCTTTACAGTATAATTACTGTGTGTGAAATTACCCAAATTTGTTGTTAGTTCATATATTTATGCATTTTATAATAATTGATGTGTAATAGTAGTATTAATACTAACAATATATTATTTACTTATTACTTAATATATATTATTTACTTATTACTTAATATACATTTTATCAGTTTCATCAACCCATCTATTCTTTTATTTTCCAACAAAAATGTGTAAGGTTCATACATATTCTCCTTCTAGGATCTATTGTGTTTATCATAAATATAATCCTTAAATTTGTTAATTTTTGAACAATATACTTATGCTTATAGTTATCCTTATGCAAGCAACCCTCTATTATCTCGTTACGTTTATTAATCATATAACATTTATGCGTTAGTATCTCCTCCGACTCTGTGATACATAGGTTACACCTTCCTCGTTCATTAGAGGTGGATTATTAGCTTTAACTAAGATGGTCCATTCCATGGAGAATTTTTCTTTTTTCTTTAAGCTCCTTTATATAGGATGCTAGTGATATAGTAGTTTTATTTGTATTTAAACTACATCCTGCCATATGGTTGTTATATCTGAATTTAAACGGCCCTGGGTAGAACCAATATACTTTGCTGACTTGTCACCTACTGTAACGTTACACTTATATAAAATACTTTTTTTCCAGACATTCACTTTTTAGTAGATATTGTTCTTTTCGCCAACATTTTCGAGTCGTAAGTTATCCTGATCCGTATTATTCTGCTTGTTTGAAACGACATATTGTTTGAATTTGTCCAAATGGTCTTGAAACAATTGTAACTAACAATAAAATAGACTTTTTGTTGCTGTTAACCCATTTCTTGAAGTCTTGCTTTTGTTAAAACAGTATATGAATGCTCAATTATGAAATATGATAATTTTGTAGCTTACTTTTTAAGTCATCTCTCCTTTTTGGCTTAAATTTATTGGTATATGAACAATTACTGAATTATATTAACCCAGTAGAATTTGAAATACTACAAATTTGTATATATATATATATATATACATATATATATATATATATATATATATATATATGACTACTTCATTTAATCACATAAATTAATATACGGAGATATAATTTTATGCGTAAATTTTCAGTATTTACTTCAGCAGTGCTCAACACATAGGTAAAGCTAGGTACTAAGTTATGAATATATATATATAGCAATTAAGTATTACAGAATATTCTGCGTTTCATCCCCGAGAGAATTCGTCAGCTTGACGAATTCTCACGAGAATGAAACACGGAATATTCTGTGTAGCTTAATCACCATATATATTTTCATAACTTACCACACACACACACACACACACACACACACACACACACACACACACACACACACACACATATATATATATATATATATATATATATATATATATATATATATATATATATATATAGGGAGAGAGAGAGTGTGTGTGTGTATGAGAGAGAGAGAGTGTGTGTGTGTATGAGAGAGAGAGAGAGAGAGAGAGAGAGAGAGAGAGAGAGAGAGAGAGAGAGAGAGAGAGAGAGAAATTGATAAATATGAAGATGTTTTCATATTTATAAAAATAGCTGCAAGTTTTTTCATTCCCAGGATACCATTAGTTTCATTCTCATTAAATTGGTTTCTTTCTTTTTTCATCACATGCAACGGTTTTAAGCCGATATTGAGGTTTGCATGCTCTGGGAAATAAAGAACATCATGGCCGACATTTGAAGCTAATTAGTTATTGCTACTTTACTGGTTTAGTGCTGAGTTGTAAAACGATGGTAGATAGCAACTAGGGATGAATGTGAAGTTCTCAGATTCTTCCTTTCATCACCCCCCCCAATCTCTGGATAACATTAATTGTGATACACATTTTTATACCTACAGCTAACATGGTTTGTCTTGTTGAATGAAATATTTTAGTTAACCATAAACACGTACAATGTTTGAAACGCTGTCTGGGAAAAAGATGAGTTTTAAAACGTCTTTTCCTCGCCTCTTACTTTCATATTAAAACTGTTCATTTTTTACTCCGTGTAAAAATATTTTGTCAAACTATTATCTTTATGAATGTTCAGACTAAAAGCAGGCCTCAAGAATTTTGATAAAATCCCCAAATCGTATTTAATGACATTAGCCATTTGATTTGATGTTATCATATAATTAGTATTTGCGTATTAAAATATTTTTGAATTTTTGAAGTGATAATTTGAATTTAAATTTAAACACATGTTATAACTTTATGAATTTTTGAAGTGATAATTTGAATTTAAATTTAAACATGTTATAAATTTATGAATTTTTGTAATGATAATTTGAATTTACAATTTGACATATGCAATGAATTTTTGAATTTTTGAAGTGATGATTTGAATTTACATTTTAACATATGCAATGAATTTTTGGATTTTTGAAAAGGAACTCGAGAAGTTTTACAGAATTTCAAATTAAAATTTATCCAATTAAGTAATTCGTAATTATAATTCAATTAAGTGAATTAATTTATAAAATTAATCTAATTAAGTAATTCAATTAAGTAAATCAATTTTTAAAATTAATCCAATAATGTAATTCAACTAAGTAAATTAATTTTTAAAATTAATCCAATTAAGTAATTCAATTAAGTAAATTAATTTTCGCAATTAATCCAATTAAGTAATTCAATTAAGTAAATTAATTTTAAAAATTTATCCAATTAAGTAATTCAATTAAGTAAATTACTTTTTAAAATTAATCCAATTAAGTAATTCAATTAAGTAAATTAATTTTAAAAAATTATCCAATTAAGTAATTCAATTAAGTAAATTATTTTTTTAAAATTAATCCAATTAAGTAATTCAATTAAGTAAATTAATTTTTAAAATTAATCCAATTAAGTAATTCAATTAAGTAAATCAATTTTTAAAATTAATCCAATTAAGTAATTCAATTAAGTAAATTAATTTTTAAAATTAATCCAATTAAGTTATTCAATTAAGTAAATTAATTTTTAAAATTAATCCAATTAAGTAATTCAATTAAGTAAATTAATTTTAAAAATTTATCCTATTAAGAAATTCAATTAAGTAAATTATTTTTTTTTAATTAATCCAATTAAGTAATTACATTAAGTAAATTAATTTTAAAAATTAATCCAATTCAATTAACTAATTCGTAATTGTATTACTTATTTAATGAAAACATTTATTTAAGACAAATTATTGGCCAACATATGACGTTTCATTCTTCATGTCCATAAATGTCTAATTTAGCTCGAACATTTTCTAATCGAAATACTGCGTTGTAGAAAATCGAAGGAAAAAAGTATTAGGTTAACAAATGAATGAGACATAAAATAAAACAGACCATTGATTTACTTAGAAGTGAATTTTTATGGCTGAATTGATTTTAAACGGCGCGGGTTGTCTGACTTGCTTTCTTTCCTCACTTATGCAACGTTTTCACAAATAAATGAACAATAAAGCAAAGAAAATAAAAGTCGTGCGAGTGTTTTATTCTGCTCATCATCTTGTTTTTTCCTCGTCACTTTGTTGCAGTTTCGTTTAGTGGTTATTGATCGCCTCGTCAGTTTAGTTAGAAAGACACAGAGGAAACGTTCGCTGAGTTTTCTTCAAGGATTTATCTGGGTAGAATTTACTTATGTAAGGAGAATTTTAACAACTAAATAATTATTTCCTTTTTAACTTATTCGTTCTAATGTAAGAAGGACAGAAACATAGAAAACATTCACTAAGATTATCAGTTTTCAACATCATTGTTTGAAGCGGAGGGGGTGCAGAAGACAAAGCAGATGAACGATACGAGGGTATGAGGAATAAGTCACGTTTTCAGTCAGTCTCTTTGTTCGGAATTCTGCAAAATAATCCTTTTATATAGTTGATGAAAGCCTTGAAAAGTTATTATTTATATGAATTTAATATTTTAGTTTAAGAAGAACTTAGAAAACGGGTATCAATGTCTCGGTAAGGGGGCAAGCCCTACTGAAATATATATATATATATATATATATATATATATATATATATATATATACAGGGTGTCCCAGAAGTCGCGCACCATGTAGATTTATATAAAAACAAATATGAATATCAATGAATATCAATTTTATTCATCAAAATCACAATAGATGCTCAAATTGTTCACCTTCAGCCTGAATACATGCATCGATTCTCTTTATTTCTTTATTTCTGTGTTTTAAGAATACGATGTACTGATGATTTGCTGATCGTAAGCTCCTGGCTTATTCTCCTTACTGATTTCACGGGGCTACTAGCAACATTCGCCAAAACCATAGTTTATGTTTCCTCATCAGTTACATTCTTTCGTCGACCACATCTCTCGCGGTCAGCAACTGAACATGTTTCTTGGAAACGTTTGATCAAACGGCAGACAGTGGTATGGCTCAATGGTTTTTCTCGCTCGGGATGAGTGCGGTTGAATTCTTTAGCTACCGAGCGGTATGTAGCCCCATCTCTTCCAAACATAAAAATCAATTTAACTCTTTCTTACATTGTTAAGTCTCGCCCATATCGAATAAAATCTGAAACAAAAAAAAAAGTATAAATATAAATATATGGTGCGCGAATTCTAGGCCGAATAAAATCTGAAACAAAAAAAATATAAATATAAAAATATGGTGCGCGACTTCTGTATATATATATATATATATATATATATATATATATATATATATATATATATATATATATATATATATATATATATATATATATATATATATATATATATATAGTGTAGTATAATAATTCTCCAAGTTCCAAATATCAAGTTTTCTCAGTTGGTCATTTATTACTTTTCAAAAGGTATCCATTACAATATTTTTTCCTACTGCAACTAACAAGTCTACAAAATTATGTTATTGCTGTATATTTAGTCAAATGTTTACCTTAAAAACCGGGCGGAGTGTTTCGGTTGTATAAACAGTATAAGTTGTCTAAACTAGTGTTTTTATGTTTTAAAAAGTAAACATCTGATGAGTACGTGACTAAATATGCAGCAATAACATAATTTTTCAGACTTGTTAGTCGCAATGCGAAAAAAAATTGTAATGGATACCTTTTGAAAAGTAACAAATAACCAATTGAGACATACTACACTATATATGATCTGGAACCCAATAAAAAAGCATTCATTGAGTTTGGATTTTTTTCATAATTTACAGAATTTATATAAAAAAAGATCTTTTCATCATAAAATCCTTTATTTATAAGAATGATTTACGATTGGTATATACAAACCAAGTAAGTTTAAATATGTATATCAATATTAAAGTTATATATATATATATATATATATATATATTTAACTTTAAACTTTAACATAATATTTAACTAACGATTTACTTTTTCATTTGAAGTTAAAGACTGACCTATGAAGATATGTTTGCTACAAGGTTAAAAACTAAAACATGAAAAATAACGCCGTCGTTCGACCTTCACGTGGCAAATGTCATTTTTATAATTGTCACACTTTTATACCGATTTTCCTCGGCTAAAACCACAATATAAAGTTTCGCATGAGCTCGAATAGCCTATATATGAAGTGTCATGTTATATATGAAGTGTCATGTTATATATGAAGTTTCATGTTATATATGAAGTGTCATGTTATATATGAAGTGTCATGTTATATATGAAGTGTCATGTTATATATGAAGTGTCATGTTATATATGAAGTGTCATGTTATATATGAAGTGTCATGTTATATATGAAGTGTCATGTTATATATGAAGTGTCATGTTATATATGAAGTGTCATGTTATATATGAAGTGTCATGTCATATATGAAGTGTCATGTTATATATGAAGTGTCATGTTATATATGAAGTGTCATGTTATATATGAAGTGTCATGTTATATATGAAGTGTCATGTTATATATGAAGTGTCATGTTATATATGAAGTGTCATGTTATATATGGTAGGCGACAATTTTAAACTAATATATATATATACGCATACATAAATACATATAGAAATAAATTTGTGTTTACTATAATCTTTTTACGCAAATATTACACAAGTATAAATCATGTAGAATATCTGCATGAATATAATTACACATAATAGTTAACTAAAGATGATCATCCCATAAAAAACCCCGAAAAACTAATAGGGAATCAATTAAAATGAACGTTTAAAAGATTATGCAAATTAGCTAGACCAATATATATGAAAGTTGTATTTTCTTTTTAAATAAATAGAAAGAAAGGGTTTTAATATGAATATCGATACACAAAAAAAACCCTCAAAATTATAGGAGTATATATATATACTAGTATATATATATATATATATATATATATATATATATATATATATATATATATATATATATACACACTAGCAGATCAGTAAAGGAATGGCCCTACGTTTAAAAAAATTATGGTAATTAAATACTTGTTTTTAACCCATAATTGAGCACTCACGATTCATCAAATTTATTTGAATGCTGAACTACAAAACGACCTTTCTTTCGGACAGCCAATTTAGTTTCGGCTCAGCCGGCTGAAGTAAAAATCGAAATCACTTTGTGGGACCTAATGACGATTGGTATCGACTTCTGATCAAATAATATCGATGAATATGTAAATGTAATTATTTCACCACAAATTGATATTTAGATAAAATAAAAAATACAAACAGATAAAAAAATGGAATGAAATAAACAAATATACAAACACTTTCTAATAAATTAGCCCATCCGTTTCAAGCGACGACTTTTAAAAATTATCTTTTTTCATTTGCGTAATGGCAATTTAGTTAAAAGTTTTTTTTTCATATAGCTAGGCTAGTTTGCGATGCGACCTCGTATCAATATAGAAAGCTCTGTTCGTCTGCTGTTCGCGATTTGTTTTAAACTAGCATGGTTACCCAGTGTTTTCCGGGCGAATGAGCAACCATCTATAATATAAATCTCACCTGTCTGTTTAAATGTATGTATGTATGTGTGTATGTATATATGTCTGCATATAACTATTGACAGAGGAGACGTATTTTCACGAAATCGATATCGTTTTGAAGCGCAATCATTCGTACGACGAATATCGAAAGATTGGCCCAAAACATTAATTCCTGCACCCTCAACTGGGCACTTTTCTGCAGGGAGGAGTGTCTTTTTTTTGGCGATATTTTCGAAAGTCGTCCCCTCCTTTCGATTGTCTAGCCTTAATTTAAACATACGTCACTTCCAGTTTGGCGAAGACGTCACGTTTTTTTTTACGTTTTTTTCCTTCTTCGCGGTACGGGTTCTAGACTGCCTTCCTACTACCACTTTTTTGTTTTTGCTCAACACACACCTCCAAACACCCGGGCAACGCCGGGCATCCAAGCTAGTATTTAAAGTGTTTTTAAACATCTTTCTTCATATACTTATCTCCTTCATTCTCTCTATTTAGTTTTCTCTACCCCCCTTTTCTCTATCCCTCCTTACGTCTGCCCATATCCCATCTACTCCCCACTCTCTTTCTTTTTATAACCTCTTCTCTCTATAGTAATCATTCTCTCCATCACCCTCTTCCTATCTATCTCTATTCGTCTAAAAGACGCGTTTTTCTTTCAAACTAGAATCGTTATCCAGCATTTTCCGGGCAACTAATGTCCACAGACTACCTGGAAACGCAGACCACCTAGTGGTATCATTTGGCATTACACTTACAGCCTAACCCCAAGGTGAGCACCTATTGCTCAAAACAACAATGCACTACAGAAGGGCTGATTGAGAAGCCATCACAGACACATCAGAGATGCCTCATGGACCAATTTATTTTCTCTTCCTGCTGAACAGTGTGCCAAGAATTATAGCAAGCCCCACTCATTCCATGGTCCATTACAGATTGTGCAGGTGTGTAAGAGAGATATAGCAACAACCAAAAGAAAATATGCTGAAATTATCAGGGAACGCATAGAATCTCAAAAGTTAGGAACTTGTGATTTCTGGAAAATCTATAATAGTATAGTGAATAAAAGGGCAATCAGTAATTCCTCCAGAAGGTCGCATGCACGGCAACCGAGAAGGCGGAACTGTTTGCCTGGCGATTTGCCTCCAACTCCACCTTAGAGCCAAAGACAAATCTCTCCCTCCAAAAATTTCCCACACTAGATGATGTAACAAAATCACCCCGTCTCATGTGCGACACTTCCAAGGCATATGGGCCTGATCTCATCCCTGCTAGATTAATTGATAAATGCTCAGCTGAGCTAGCCCCCGTACTTTCCAAGCTCTACAATAAATGCCTTCCGAGATCTCTAATAGCTGGAAGGTATCCTCTGTGACAATAGTACAAGAATTCTGATGAAAGGACTGACCTTCTCAATTATCGCCCTATTAATTTCCTCCCTCTCTTTCCTAAAATTTTTGAGACCTGAATTAATTAAGCACACCACCACGCAAAAGGAAATCTTCTCTCTAACAAACAGTATGGACTTAGGCTATACCGTTGTACTGGAGATATTTTAACAGCCATCTCTGAACGCATGTACCATGCATTGGATAAGGCGGGCGAAGCCAGGGCTGCAGTACTTGATATATCGAAGGCCTTTGACAAAGTCTGGCACGAACGGCTGCTAATGAAAATAAAATCCTACGGTAGAACTGAACGTATACTAAATATAATCGACTCCTTAGATAAGAGGACCATCCAGATTGTCATTGATGGATGTATATCCAAGCAGAATAACATTAATGCAGGAGTGCCTCAGGAGTCGATTCTTGGATCACTGTTATTCCTGATATTAATAAACGACTTCCCTGATAATATTGTCAGACATGGGTATATTTGCTGATGATACAACGCTCTATAAAATGCACGAGGAAAAATCCGATTCCGCATTTTGCTAATTCCTACCCTCTGATGAGAAGGAAAGTATTTCTTCGAAACTCCGTGGATTAAGGACCATCAACTTATTAAGTGTTTTCTTTTCAGATTAAATATGTTTTTATCTCTTTTTCAAAGTGTTTTTTAAATTTTATTAACTGTTTGCTCTTATTATAAGCTCTATCTCCTATTAGGTTTTATCGAGCTTTTACATCTGGTTGAGATTACTTTATAAATATTAATTCTTTAATATTTATAATATACTTTAGTTTTACCATCTTGGATCATTTTGGTAAATTTAATTGTAATTTTTATTTTATATATATACAGATATATAATGTATATATTACGGGTGGATGTATTTTTACATTTATCAATGTTTATATGATATTGAAAAACGTGTATATATAAATTGAATCTATAAGCATATTTGCGTGCACAATATTACCTCCAGTCAAACACACACTCATTATATACATGTATAGATATAATTAATTTATCAGCTCAGTCAGTGTTCCACCCAATTAATGATTTCACAAAGGTTCACCGTCTGCGAACCTTCGTTCTAAGGAAATCACCCAAGGATATAGTTTCGTAGTAAAGGGCACTTCTTTTGGGTCGACTGATCTAAAGTTCGACCTACAGCATAAAGCCAATTATTCCTAAGCTGTTTGAAAGAAACACGAATTCGATTTGCTAAAACGGGTACTCACCTTTCGTTCATCAACACAGAACGACGCATGCGCAGAAAATATTCACGATCGAAATTATATTTACTTCAACCTGAAAAAAGGAAGGAAAACATATCTTCCCCAAAACACGTAAACCTATAAGATTCAAAGTGGTTGGCTTAAAGAAAATCGGTATTTCAATTCTTGTAATAAGTTTTCATTACACCAGGTATTTTTTGTGGAAATCACTCCAGCCACGACATGAAGCTAATTGATGCAAGGCGCTAAAAGGTCTAATTTAAGGTAGAACCCTCTCACCTCCCAAAAAACTTGTGAACGATAAGTGTTATATAGGTATATTATAACAAGAAAACATCAATACTTCTCCCTTTTGTCAGAAATATCTTTCGTGGAATCTGAGGACTAAAGGAACAAAAAAAGTTCAGCGAGAATTAAGGAGTTGCTGAAATTAAAGCAAAGGTCAACTTTTTACTCTTCACGTACAATATCCTGCGAAATTCGACTACTCATTATTGTAGACGTGTTGAAAGCAGACACGAGTATTATACGAACCGCGCGTCATATCTTGCCCGTCGTTTACCTCTAGGTAGGTAATTTACAGGCAATACAGTTGTACTGTAGGGTTGAATTTAATCATTTTTATTCAAATGTAATTTTAGTTTTATAATTACTACACATGTTTTTAGCTTTCAAAACTGTTAAAATTATTATCCAATACATATTATGTAACGTGGCTTAACATTTAACACAGTTCTAATTGAAGTCTTCCAGAGATTGATGGTTCAATTCTTAGCAAAAGACGGTAATAACAAATCGGTCTGTTACACTAGCTGAATATATATATATACTAGCAAAGATACCCGTGCTTCGCACGGAGCTTTGTTGCGCACTCGGGTACCAAAATCTGTGGGCACCTTTCCAGTAAGTTGATGTTGTAAGAGCAACAATTGCATAAGGTGATTAACATTTTAACTACCTCTTGTAGTGACTGAAATTCAATCAGGAACTTCACAAAACATTTTCATCAAAAAGGAAGGTTACTTGATGTTACATAGTAAATTTTTCATTGAAGTCATTTTCAACTCTTGCTTAAATTTTATCTTGCACATTCAATACTAAAAACTTACCACAATCAGATCATGTCAGTTTTTCCTCATATCCATTTCTCGAACTTTTCACTAAAGAGCCTCAGGGTAAACTACATTTCTGCTGCTTTGATTTGGAGCCAGAATGTAGAGTTTTTCTGAACTTCCTGTCCGGCTGATGGAGACGTAGAACATACCGTGACTGAAGCAGTCTGATGTCAAGTCTACGCCAATGGTGTTAAATGTCTGACCTTGACTTTTGTTTATGCTCATTGCAAAACACACCTTCACAGGAAATTGGAGTCTCCGGAATTTAAATGGAAGTACTGAGTCCGATGGAACTAAGGGGATCCTTGGCAGTAGAACGGTTTCGCCTTTGTAGGGACCACAGGAAATGGTGGCCTCAAGTACATTGGTGTGCAATCTGGTGATAACACATCTGGTTCCGTTTGTTATTTTTGGCGGTTCCAAGGATCGAAGAATCATGATTGGCGATCCAATTTTGAGATTTAAAATGTGTGGAGGCATTCCAGATATCTCCAAAGAGTTTAAAAACTCCACAGGGTAGTGAACAGCTTCATATTCATTAGTAGCTGAATCAACTGACTTGTATTGCTTTGTGTCTCCTGGAAATTCATCCATTATTGAATTGTTCAAATGATTCACATTGCTGTTTAATGGCGAAATAATAGCCCTCTCAGCAAGCCAATCCGGTGATTTTCCATTGTTTTGCAGGTCTGGGTACACTTTGTCTTTCAGTTGCTTCTGATTACCGACACATTTACCAAGCGCAGTTGGAATCTTAATTGTGTCAGGTGAAGAAGTGATTACCGATTTGGAGAAGCAATTTTGAGAAGTCTGCTGCAGCTGTGTTATCAGAGATATAGGCTCTCATATTAGTAGTCAGTCTCTTCACTATAACGTGCCTCCAGAGATAGGATTGTTTCAAACTTGCATTGACAATGTTAGCCCTTGTGCCATTTTTAACCACTGGGAGGATTTGACGGAAATCACCGCAAAATAAGGTTGGAATGCCACCCATGGGATTCTTGTTTCCTGTGATGTCTTGCAGTGTTCGGTCAATTGCTTCATAAGCACTCTTGTGCGTCATTGGGGCTTCGTCTACAATGATTGCAGAGGTGTCTCTAATTACATTTGCCAAGGCTGAGTTACCAGTAATTTTGCAAACTGGCTGATCCATTCGATGAGTATCCAAGGGTACTTTAAAAGTGCTGTGAAGAGTGCGGCCACCTTGTAGTAGAGTAGCAGCAATGCCACTGAATGCTGTTGCAAGCACAATCTTTCTCATGGATCTAATCTTTGCAAGGATCAAATTGATTACAAAAGTCTTGCCCGTACCACCTGGAGCATCAAGAAACATCATGTTTTTGTTCATTTCACCTTGTGCTTCCAACATTGCCATGAATGAATTGTAAACTTCTCTTTGAGAATCGGTCAGTTTTTCTTACATATTTTCTGCTTGTAGGGAAGTTCTTCAAGATTATAAGTAACTTCACGTTGATACTCTCTCGCGAGTCTTTCATCTCTCCCTTGCATTGGTGCAGGTAATCCATAGCTTGCCAATGGTTGACCGCACATAAGGATAACTTTTTCTTCAATTAGACAAAGAGTTTTATTGTAGATGTCCTCATTAAAATCTGCTTCTGAATTGTTAACTTCTTGCCTGTATCTGTGAAGAATGTCTTCAGATATTACATCACGAAAAGCCATCCAGATCTCAAGAGGATTTCTTGGCTCACAGGCTGTTAAAATTATCACAAATAGGCTTCGCAAATTTGAAGGTGATTGAGTGGCACTTGCCTCTCCTACTGCTTGATGCAAGTGATGGTCATTTTCTAGAAGGCCTCGAGCAAGGCACGCTGCTCTGTATGTTTCAAACACCTGACCATTGTATGCTCGCAAATTTTGAAATGAAGTTGGACCAGCAACCTCATTGAGCAACAGGCGTAAGAAATAACACTCCCCTGCTTTTGGACTAATCGTGTAGATTCTCCCAATGCATGGAGCCTTCCATACATCATCATTTTCAGTACCTTCAACTTGTACCCCACGCATTCTTCTCATCCATTTCTTTGTCGATTTGTTCCAAGTGTAAAACTCAGGGACTTCTACGTATTTGAGACCCCTTGCAAAGTCATCCTCATGGCAGAGTTGAAAAAATGCTGTCAAAGTTGTGGCAGGCGGTGGACCTTGGGCTCGTTCCAGAGCAGTATCAGCTGAGAACATGACACGCTGCCCATTTTCAAGATGAACAGAAAGTTGTACAATTGGGGGGAAATGTTCATGGATGGGATGTTCCAATATCCTCCAGGCTGCCTCTGAACTGCCGACATACCTTGCATTCTGGAACTGCTGGATCTCATCCACAATGTGACTTTGTACTTGGCCTTGTTGGTTAGCTGCTCCATCAGTTCTTTGTAGTTCAAACACTGCTTGATCACATCCTTTATTCACGTATTTGAGGACATATTTGATGCTTTGGATCGAGCTGCAAATTTCTACGTTAATGTGAGCGTTGAACTGCTGAAGGAGGACCTTGTTGTACGGAACAATCCACTGGTTTGTTATTTCTTGATTAACATACCGACCATTTCTCTTCATCCTTATTGTACCAGTCTGGCCTCCATCTTCTGGTTTTCTTCGCCTGTACTTGGGGTAAGAGTCTTGGCCTTGCTTGGTACACTGAAGAAATTCTTTTGGGTATTTTTTGGAACATTTGTTGTCAATCATACATGGACAATTTGGATTAAATGGTCCACAAGGTCCATGCCCCATATGTGCCATCACTTTAGCATGAAGATCAGGATCTTCCTCTTTGTCAGGGATCTCTGCAGATATGCAGAGATCCATTTTTTCTGGTAGAAGTTTGTCCTCTGGGGCCTGCCAGGTGAGGATGTGTGCATGCGGCAGTCCTCTTTTTTGATATTCAATACTGTACAGGAAAGCCCTCAACCTGCCAAATCCTCCCTTTTTAATAAATTCAAGTAACTTTTTTAGCTTCTGCCTGAAAACCCTGGCAACAATATCTGGACGATCCTGAGGGTCTTGCCCTTGAAGACAATTTTCTGTAATTTCTGTCCACTTTGGATTTGTTGTGAACATGATGAAGAGGTCGGCTCGGCCCATTCGCCGAACATATGCCATGGCATCACTTTGACGCTCAAACATGTATCGAGGGCCTCCTGTATAAGTTGCCGGAAGTACAACTCGTTGACCAAACTGTTCTGGATTCCCATCCTCCCTAAGAATTGAATCTCTCAAGTTGCTATAATTGTCAGCTCTCAGGGTCTGTTGCTCACGCCTCAGGAACTGTAAACGTTCTGTTTCAATCATGCAGTACACATCCACCAGCCATTGTTGAAATAGCCTTCGGTACCAGAGAAAATAGTTTCCAGGCCGAGTCATTAAATGGTACGAATAAAATTGCTGTTGGGTAACTTTTCGCCCATTGGATGCCTTCATGTAGATGTTGTAAGATGGAGAACCATAGGGGTACATTAACGGGTACATTAAAGTATCGTAGAGGGGATGTAGTTCGGAGATCCATTTTAATGTATCATTTCTAAAACGCAAGACAATATCCCGGTTAGCTGTTGGTTCATTCTCCATTAATATTCCAATCTCATACGTTGTTGTTGGAGCATTGAATCGCCGTGGATGTTCTTCTTGCGGCCTTCGGTCTTCCCTTATGACAACTTTATGTTCTACCAAGTGTTCTTCTTCAATCCTCTCCTTTGTTGTTTTCAGCTGACAAATAAAGCTGTTGTTCTCATGTAAAAATTCAGTCAGACTTTGGAGAATGTCTCTATTGAGTCTACTGTCACGTCCCCGATTATGTAGTTCCTCTTCCAGACTATCCAAGAAGTAGACTTGAATAAACTTTGCTGTTTCATCTTCAGGTGGTAAAAGACTCCCAATCTGGTGGCAAACCTGGCCTCGAATTCTAAAAGAAGGATTCCACCCATGTACTGCCGCAATTTTGTGACCAAATGATGTCATTGCAAAACAATTGTTATAACTGTGTAGATTTTGCAGAAAATCTTTAGAGATGGGACCATTGCCGGAGAGCAAATCTTGAAGCAACTGAGGCAGTGGTGGAAAGCTATCAAGCACAACTTTGCCAGAAGAACAACAACAACCAGGGGTTTCTCCTTTAAATTTTACAGCTGAGCAATGTTGACATACTTTGTCCATTTTTCCTATATCAGCTGTAGTGAGAGAGTCATTTTTGTTGTAGAGCAATCCTTTTCTATTGCAGTGTTCTATTTCATGGTGTCTCAAAGCAGTCATTCGTTGTCTAGCTGCCTCGTTTTCTGTCAATTGCTGGGGCAAAGTCATACTCTCTCTCCATGCAGCCTCTCGTTGTTGCCCTTGGTATAGGCGAAAGCTTCGTTGGGTTTCCGATTCATTCTGATGTCGTTGAGCCACTCTCAACTCACCTTGTGTACGTCTACTTACCTCATATAATTCATTCGATCGTAATATTGCTTCTCTTTCCAGTGCATATCTTTGCCTTTCTTGAATTTCATCTTGTGATGAATTTAACCGCCTTACAGCATGTCTAGTTCTGTCAGCTTCACGTTGGGTTTCTCTTTCCAAATCTGACAGTCTTGCTCTCCTTTCTCTTTGACGTATCCTGTTAAGTTCTAGACGTCTTTCTCTATCTGAATTGTTTTCATTGGAGCGAATTGCAGCAACTCTTAGTCTATTAGCTTCCAATCTTTCCATTCTTTCTTCCTCACTTTCGTTTCTACTTCGTTTGGGTGGCATAATTTCGGTTTTAAACGGAATTGTTTAACGATATTAATGATTGTAAATTAATTAAGCGTAAAGGAAATGTATACTAACTGAAATGGACGAACTATAAATAATATTTCTGAATAGTACAATTATAAACAATTATATTGTACCTATTTACTATGCCTCCCCACGGGACAGAGTTAGACACCAGGGTCGTTTTTTAACGTGGAGAAAAGGTACAAAAATAAAAATTGTCTCAGTCGTGAAGGATTTCTCCTCCACCGAAAGAGAACAAGAAAATGAAGTGCAGCATCTGAAGAACAGATACTACACTTTGATCTTGACCAAAAGGAATGAATAAAAGCGACCTACGTGTGACTCATTACTTCCGGGTGTAAACGTCACAGTCTAAAAGTAATAATTAAAAAAAAAAAGTAAATGTAAAATAAATGTAATACCAACTTAGGTTAACTAAGTAAACAGTAAAATTAAAACAGTTCTATTAAAACAAATAATTACTAAGATCTAGGTAATTGTTAGTCTCATTGTTATGGTTTTAAAGAAAAAAATGTGTAAAAAAAAGTTCTGCTTTTGTGAGTACGTGTATTTCTTTTAAATTACATAACCTTTTTATTTTATTATTTATATCTCTTTTAAATTTATATATTTTGTTAGTAAACTGGAAGAAATTCAGTTGAATAAAACCTTGTTCGTGTTCTTTACGTTAAACTCATATTTTTATAAAAGGTTCATCCGGTTTAAAGAAAGCACTAAGTTTAAATAAGACTGGAAATAACTAATTCAATATATAAATAGAAAAATGAAATAAATATAAGCTTTAAGTCTTAAGATAGTAATAATAAAAATGTAATAAATTATTTGTAGTTCAAATCTATGATAAACAGGCTTTCGAAATAGGTTCGACCAGAAAGATTAAATTGGAACGAAATTATAATCTCCGTGCCATTTTCAAAACAACCCCACAAAAGTAACGATATCCTGCAGTTGGTTAAATGACAATGGTTGTAAGAAAAATGTAAAAGAAAATGCGCTTATCTGTTTATTTTGACCTGTTTTATTTAATTAAAAAAAAATTGGCTATAACTGGAAGAGAGCGTTATGTTTTGGGGGTTGTTTTAGAATGGAAATAAAGTTAGTTCCGTTTTAATTGTGTTTAATTGCGGCAAGCGCTAACAAAATCGAAAAATCACTGTTTACATTCGAAATGTTAACTTTTATAGGTTTACAGGTTTGCTGACAAGGCTGGGGGTGTTTAATACAATTATTTTACTAAATTGATTTTTTTCATTTAAAAATAAAATTATTTCTTTTTTAATAAAGTTTTATTTTAAAATATTTGTTTTTGTTTATTTATATAAAATTACGATAGTTGAATTGTATTCTTTCAATTATATTGGCAAGTAAAATATAAAAGATTAAAACGGAACGAAATTGAAATTTCCATTACATTTTCAATACAATCCCAAAACATAAAGCTTTGCTCGCCAATGAATTGTTTTGATAATATACGTAAAATGAAATAAACCGAATATAAAATTAAATGAAAATATATTAAATAATTAAATGTTAAATAGATTTTGTAAATAGTACAGTTGAAATGATTAGAATATTTCCAATATGTAATAAGGTCGAGGTAATTAGTTAAAGAGATTTAATATAATGTGATATGCAAATGAGCATAAGTCATTCGATATGGGGGTGGTTTGTAGACTAGTATATAAAGAAATTAGGCATAGATTCTTATGTCTCCTATAACAGAAACATCCTAAAATGGGTTCTAATGTTTCTCTACAAGGAGAGATCTACCCTCTTACCTCCTTTATATTTCGTTGATGATGGAGAGCTGTACACACAGACAGAAACACACGAACCCTATTACTTTATAAAAATATATATATATATATATATATATATATATATATATATATATATATATATATATATGTTGCAATATTTTGGTTCTATAATGGGGTAGTTATTTAAATGCTGCCCACCTCAGCATTATTTGGCAAAAGGCCGGAAAGTGGGAACCCCGCAGGTCCCCTAACAGAGGGGCACTCCTGCAACTTTAAAAATTGTCTGAGTAACCCCGTCGGCATTCCCCGGTCGGGGCGCCTCAGGCAGCAAGCAATAAACTTGCCCCACCGGAAAGCCCGGTGGCATGGCCTGGGAGGGTGGACCTCCTAGGTATTACCCAGGCGGTGTACCTCAGTCCAACAGGTGCTGGGCCGGTTCCCGGCCCCTCACCTGTTGGGCTGAGTGTCAAGTGACGAATCCTTGGCATGTACTACCCTGTCTCCCTGCAGCCGAAGCCGCTAGGAGACACATCCCATTATACAAGGTTGTATAATGGGGTATATATTTAATTGCCGCCCACATCGGCAATATTTGGCACAAGGCCTGGAAAGTGGGATACCCGCAGGCTCCCCTAAAGGAGGGGCACTCTTGCAATTTTAAATATTGCCTGAGTAACCCCGTCGGCATTCCCCGGTCGGGGCGCCTCAGGCAGCAAGCAATAAACTTGCCCCACCGGAAAGCCCGGTGGCAAGGCCTGGGAGGGTGGACCTCCTAGGTATTACCCAGGCGGTGTACCTCAGTCCAACAGGTGCTGGGCCGGTTCCCGGCCCCTCACCTGTTGGGCTGAGTGTCAAGTGACGAATCCTTGGCATGTACTACCCTGTCTCCCTGCAGCCGAAGCCGCTAGGAGACACATCCCATTATACAAGGTTGTATAATGGGGTAAGTATTTATTTTCTGAAAATATTTACAGCAAAAAATTTTCAGAAAAATTTGGCACAAGGCCGAACATGGGGGAGGGGGAAGGGCGGTCTTCCTTGACTAAAGCTAACTAATCTAACCTAACTAGTTCCTACATTTACTCTACTTTCACCACAATACCACATTCATACTATACATCCATCAGCGTATACATCCTTCGTCGTTCACCATAAGAACATCATACCATGATAAACTAATCAAAACCCATAAGAAAAAGGGGGGGTTTGGGATATAAAAATTTTATAATACAGAAAAAAGAATGATATATACAATGTTAGTAACAAAAGACCCCCCTGTTACTAATCTGTGGCAGGTGCGCTGATTCGCCAGTCGAAAAGGTGATGCGGGTCCGAACGCTTTATTTCCATGTTCGTAAGAACGAAAACTTCGAAAGGAGACCCGCATCTCTGGCGAATCAAGCGATCTGTCACCTAAATTGGGGAGGGAACGGGGCTAAATAAAAAAAAACAAAAACGGGACAAACTTAAAAAGGGCCTAATGATCTCTATCATACACTAGTTAAGTTATGAACACAGGAGTCTAAAAAAATGGTCCTAACCTAGCCTAAACCGTGACCTACTCTGGACTTTAAACGAATCAGGGCTGACGTTCGTTTCTGTTACCCAAAATTCTTTTCCTAAGGGACATCCAAGAACCAGTCAAGACTTGCTTCTCTCACCCGACACACACGCGCAACTGACACCCACCTTTCAACAAAGTCTGACGAAGAGAGTCTAACTCTCTCGGCCTTGATACGACTCCTCAAATGATAACGGAAGATTCGTATAAGGTCGAGGGGAGCGAAGTCCTCAGATCCGTAGACCACTCTCATACGTGTTTTCCAAATAACACCTCTCATAACTGCTAGCAAGGTCAAACACAATTCTTTTGAAATCCTATCCGTTGTCGGAGCCCAATTGCTACATACATTGATAGGAACCAAAGTTAATGACGATATGTTCAGTATGCGAACCATGAGACCTGCAACAGACTCTATCAGCGGCACCACGATGCGACAGTAGACGAAGGCGTGACATAAAGTCTCGACCTCATCGCCACATCGCTTGCAAATAGGCGAAGTTGCCAAGCCAGCTGAGTGAAGTCTCTTACCTACCCAGAGAGCATCCCGAATTACCAGCCAGGTCAAGGATGCCTCGTCATTAGTGAGGCATCCCGACCCAAGCGCCCAAGGCCAGATTGAGCGGAGCTGTCCCTTCGTCAAAGGGAGCCCCTCACCAATAACATCCCTTACGGATCCCCTCACTAGTACCCGATATAATGCCTTTCGGGACAACAGCAGAGCGTTGGAGAGGCTTTCCTTAACTCTTAAGAGGAGCTTCAGCGCGCGCCGGCACTCGCGGTAGAAGAGGCATTCACCTCGGGGCAACCTGTGTGCCTCCCCCTGAGACCCCTCTCAAAGCCGGAAAGGCTTTCTTGGTGTCTTCCATCCACAGGGCACCGTCTTCCCTATCTTGTGTGCACATTCGATCTAGGTAGTAGAGCCGTAATGTGTGGAGCCGAATCTCCACGTTTGGCATACCCAGACCGCCTTCAGAAGGATGTAGGTAGCAGACATCGCGACAGACCATAGGGGCCCTTCCAAGCCAAAGAAAGTTGAAAAGAGCCCTCTGCAAATAAAGCAGTGTATCTGACGGGATTGGAAGCACTGATAGACGATAAATGAAGATTGGATAGATGTGGGTATTACACACCTCCGCTCTCCCCTTTAATGAAAGGTTTCTACTGATCCACAGCGCAGCTGCGGATCGGACCGCTTTCAGAACCTCCGACCAATTTTTCTCCAGCTGGAGGTCAGGACCAAACCAGACGCCGAGTATCTTGCACGGCCCGTCGCTCCAACTAAAGGGTCCCTGAAGGGGCATACCCCTCCAGGCACCGATGCGCAAACCCGAAGACTTGTCGCAGTTAATTTTGGCCCCTGTTACCGTTTCATACAATCTGATTTCTACACCGACGACACTAATCTCAGCACTGCTCGTTACAAGCACAGTTACGTCGTCGGCGTAGCCGGAGTACTTTACCTGGGCATCCGCACCTGGCAAAGTGATTCCGCGTAGGACCGGGTTCACCCTTAGCTTGCGCAGAAATGGCTCTATTGCGAGCACGTACAGCATGGGTGATAACGGGCACCCTTGACGAATGGAACGTGACAAACTGAAGGGTCTCGACCTCCTCCCATTTACTTCTACCATCACCGCGGGGTTAGCATAGAGAAGATGAACCCACGAGCGAAATTGCGGGCCAAAACCGGCCGCCGACAGAACAGCCCCCAAGTACCGATGATCAACCCTATCGAAGGCTTTGGACTGATCTAAATTGATCAGCGCGGCCTCAGTGTCGACTTTTTCTATCATCAGGCGTATCGTGTGCAAGTTATCCTGGATTGTCCTGCCCTTCACGGCACACGTTTGCTCGGGGCTAACTAGACGAGCCAGGACAAGCTGCAGACGATTTGCGAGAATCTTGGCCAAAATCTTTAACTCTGCGTTAAGCATCGTTAAGGGCCTGAAATTACCTAACCCATCCCCACCATCTTTGCTTTTACGAACAAGCTTTATCACACCCATGGTAAAGTACTTGGGGATTGAGCCGTTCCTAAACCATGAGTTAAACAAACCGTCAGCAAAGGGACAAAGATGTGCGACAACCTCAAATACACTTCGTAGGGCAGACCATCGATCCCCGGAGACCTATTGAGGCCGACCCGCTTTAAGGCTTCAATGACTTTATCCTCCGTTATGCCACCTTCGCACCTAGCCGCTTCGGTCGTCGAAAGACGAGAAAAGTCAGCCAAATAGGTGTCGAACTGTTCTAATGACAGACCGGGTTCCATGGAAAAAAGCTCCTGGAAATGAGATCTAAACGCCTCCAGCATACCCTGGTTTGTGGTCACGGTACGCCCGTCCGGCAATGTGACACGAGCGATGTGCCTATCGGCCGCTTGCCTCAGCTCCTCTGCACGCAGTTCAGCGGCCATGTTTGTTGCTTCCTGGGGCATTCTTTTTAACCTAGCCCTAATCGCTAAAGCTTGGTGCTCCTTTTCAGTAAGGGAGGCAAGCTGAGCCTTAATTAAATTAACGCTAGCACTATCCCCCTCCTCCACCGCCCGATCTAATCTAGATTCTAGTGTCGCTTTAGCTGCCCTAGATTCTAGGTTGAGTCTTTTGCTAAAATTGGCAGAAAAGGACCTAATGGCTTCCTTAATTTTTACCCACCACCTATTCCCTATAATTGCCCCCGTCAGTTCCCGCTGTATGGTTAGTAATAGCCCTTCCCGGAAGCCCTTCACATCGAATAACGACGTGTTGAGCTTCCAGTAACCGGCTAATCTAGGCTTAGGTCTATCTAAGTTTACCCGTACACGGACAAGTCTGTGATCCGAGTAAACTATGTTGTGGAAACTTGGACAATTCAATACCCCTACATCGACTCTCCTAACTAAGAACCGGTCGATATAACTCGAGAGCTGTACCGAACCGGAGCCGCGTCTACCTGTCCAAGTCCACACTAAGTCACGGGGCTTTTCATTTCGGAATTTGTCGATAAGATCAAACTTATCCACAAATTCACGAAATAAAACAGCATCCCGATCTCTGTTAGTACCCCTAGTAGGTAACCCAAAACGATCTAACTCGGGATCCAGGACCGCGTTCCAGTCTCCCGCTAAGATAACCGTTCGAGAAGTATCCATGAACTGCTCGATTCGCCGAAAAAAGGCAGCCAGCTCAACGTGGCTATTGGGCGCATAAACCCCAATAAGACATAATGCCCTACCCTTTATGGTAACATCCAAAACGCATAGTCTTCCCTCCGTATCCATATAGCACGGGTCACACGACGCATCTAGAGACCTTTTAACTAGCCAAGAGACCCCTCTAGAGTGAGAATTAAAGTACGCTGAATAATCCTTAAAGATCTTATACAGCGCACGTAAATGGTCACCAGGAATAAAATGGGTTTCCTGCACACAGCAAATATCCACTCCGAGGTGCTGCAGGTCCAAACTCAAGCACCATTTTCGCGAGTCGGCCCTTAGCCCTCGGACATTCACACTTGCAAGCTTGACATCCATGATTGTGCCTTAGGGTTGAGTACCAGAAACGAACATCGCGGTCGTGAGCGTGCCGACAGCTCTCGTGAGGGAATAGGTACCCATCGCAGTATCGATGAGTCCGTCACGAGAGATACCGCCGACATGCAGAGGATATGTTAATTTGGCTATCCTAACAGGGAGGGGTGCATTTTTACCGGGACCCTCCCAACACAACATTTTTTTAAATTTTTTATATCAGTATCTCTAAAAACAACTAGGGGAGGAGAAACGTTAAAAGTCTGATTTGCTTCCTCAAGCATTGACCACAGGTCCCTTGCTTCTTCCTTTTTCCTTATTACTGTCAGTAACCTTTTTGCTTTAGGGAAGTTTGTGGGTATGTCAATGAGTTTCCCACCTACCTCTTTAAATTCAATCAGCTTGGACATATCAACCCCTTTAAAGTTTTTGTGATTGTTTAGGGCTGCGTTATTGATAATGCATATGTCTTTTCCCGGGAGGTGGAGGGTTTTTTTCCTTTCTAGGGAGGGGCTTTTTTCAATCTCCATGGCCGTGTGTATGTTGGAGGATGATTTTACAGGTGAGGCAGAAGGAGTAATTGAGGTGGAGGGAACAGGAGAAGCTGGTTTACTGTTTTTTGCCATCGGGCTAAGAGGAATTAACTTGGGAAGTTTATGGGGAAGAGGAGATGTGACAAGAGGGGGCATTCTAACTGGAGAGCGAGTTTTTACTTTTGTTGGAGACTGTGTGTTAAGGTTGGTAGGGAGTTTAGGGCTTTGTTTTGGGGGAAGGGGTTGTGATTTACAAGGGGAGGGAGGGGGAGATTTTGATGTTGTTTGTCTTTGAGCGTCAAGTTTTTTTTTAAGTTGCACGATTTCAATGTACTTGGCTTTGCCTGGGTCGTTTTTTAACATGGCCTCCTCTCTCATATTTTCAAGACTCAGACGTCCAGGAGTTTTTTTACCCGTGGCGATTTGCCATGGTTCTCCTTTAAGTAATCCATCTGGGGTGTCATTATTAGTCTTTTCATGGGGGAGGGGGTTGGAGTCATTAACTGAGCGTGGCATTCCCAAATGCTGACCAATTCTTGTTTTGGGGTTCACAGGGGTTTTTTAAGGGGGCACTCTGAAGTGAGGTGACCAATTTCACCACAATTCCAGCAGGTTGGCCTCCTGCCTGCTACGATGATGGGTATTTTCTCCTCTCCTATTTCGAGGAAAAATGGTATGTTGATGAAGTTGTCTTTATCTAGCAAAATGTCAAAAGACCAAATGCCGTGGAATTCATCTACTTGAATAGATATTATTTCTCCGTATTTAAGGAAAAAGTCTCCTATTTGTTCCCCTTCTACATAGTGTGGGACGTGGAAAACGGAGACAGTCGTTCTCCGTTTACCCATGTATTCAGTTCTTAGTATGTGGTTTTGCGTGATAATCTCTTTTTGGGATAATGCTAAACATTCCTCCGCCGAGTTGAGCAGAACACTCCAAGTGTTATATCCCTTGCATTTTATAATGCGTAGGGGTCTGACGCCAGTTGAAGCCAATAGGTTAATAATAATATCTGCTGTGGCTCTTATTACTCTCTTGGTTTTCCGATCTACCACGAATAAGGTTAAACATCTCTTCTGTATTTCCTGTAATTTGGCTAGGTTTATGGTTATCCCAGTTTCTGTAACATACTCCAAGCATTGTTTTGCTTTCTCTATAAAGTCCTTGACGTTAATTTCAACTTTTGGTGGTTTCTTCCATGTGTTGTTGGTCTCAGCAGGTGTAGTATATTCTGCTTCCATAGTGTCGACTACAACAGGCGTCTGGCCCGCAGAAGCGGCCATAGCCGAACCGTTTAAAAACGGTTAAAAAGTTATAACTGTTATAATTAACAGTAAAAACAGTAGGAGGGGAAAAAAGTTGTGTAGAAAAAAAAATCCGGCTCAGTGAAGAGGAAGAAAAGGAAAAAGACAGAGAGGAGATAACAGACTTACAAAATAATCGCAGCGTAGACAATCCCACACAGTCGGACGATTCTATTTAGAAACGATGCTGCTAAGAACTGACGAATCAAATTAATTCACGTTCTGCTCCCAACCAATCAGAAACCAGAATTGCTTCATAAATATTAAACCTTTTCTGGAGCAATTTCACATGCTCTTTTCCGTCTTGACACGGTAAGAATATTTTATTCTGTGGATCTGTCTACTACAAACAAGTCACCTCCAAGGACTTGTGTGTAACAGCGAACCATCTGAAACTGTTCTGAAACTCAAAATGGCTTACAATTCTAGAGGTTATGCGCCCAGCGTGCGTCTTTATTTCGATGGATCCGAATCAAAATTCGAATTGTGGCAAGTTAAATTTCTAGGATATCTACGAATCCAAAAGCTACAGAAAGTACTACAAACACAACCTGAAAACTGAAACGACCCCGACTTCATTGAAAAGAACGCAACTGTCTTTGCGGAATTAATACAGTGTTTAGATGACCGAAGTCTATCACTGGTAATGAGAGAAGTCCTGGACGATGGCTGCAAAGCATTAAACATATTGAGAGAACATTATTTATCGAAAGGAAAACCCAAAATTATTTCTTTATACACTGAACTGACCTCTCTAAAACGAATGGAAGCCGAAACTATTACTGATTATATTATAAGAGCCGAGACAACTGCAAATTCTTTAAAAATGTCTGGTGAAGTTATAAGTGACAGTCTGTTAATTTCCATGGTCCTTAAGGGATTACCGAGTGATTTCAAGCCATTTACCACCGTGATAACCCAGAAAGAAAAACCCATGACTTTTAGCCAATTCAAGGTAGCACTCAGAAGTTACGAAGAAACTGAAAAAATGATCACAAAAAAAAACGAATCCACAAATATCATGAAATTTAAAAATACACACATAAAACACCAAAATCGAATTATGTCCATGCCAGGAATAAAAAACGCAATTTTGCCAAAAGCAAATTTTTTCCTAACAAAAGTACAAAAATTATTTGCTATAATTGTGGACGACCTAATCACAAGAGTTTCCAATGTAGATACAGGACTCAAAATGGCGACTACATTAAAAATGTAGAGAGCTCTGTTAGCGAACATACATTTTTATTTTCGTGTACATTTGATGCTTCAACAAACAATAATAATTTTCTTGTCGATTGTGGGGCCACGGCACATGTGATTACAAAGGAATCTGATTTTATCAATTTTGATCCCAACTTTAAGCCACAAAATCATTTTGTAGAACTAGCTGACGGAAGTCGAGTCAATGATATCGTTTTGAAAAGAGGCAATGTGAAAATCTCGCTAAAGAACAATAAAGGTGAACTGTGTTTCTGTATTCTAGAAAACGCTCTTCTAATCCCAAAATTTAAAGAAAATTATATATATATATATATACTGGATGTATATATACATATTATATATATATACTGGATGTATATATATAAATATCATATATATATACTGGATGTATATATATAAATATTATATATATATATATATATATATATATATATATATATATATATATATATATATATTATACCTGGCATTAGGTTATATTCATTTCAGTCGAGGATACGTCCGCGACACATCTAATAGTTTTGCCAATTTTTGAGTAGGGAATGACAATGCATCTGTCGAGCTGAGGTATGATTCTGGGTAGTCCTGGGAGGACTATCCTCTCTAGTCGTGGCCCTCTGTCTTTCGGGTTGAGTAATCTTACTGCATGAGGCGCTTAAGCAATTTTAAAAAAGGGCTGTTCAAGCAATTTTAAAACGCCTAGAATGCTCTTTCCTTGGGAGAGCTGGCTCGACTTTCTTCTACCTTCTGATCTTATGCCGTGGGAAGGAATTAAATATCTACAATGAGAGAGGGCGAGAGTTATAGATGGAATGCTTCACTGGGCATGTTAACTGCAGATTAAAACAAGTAAAATTAAATCGAAGATAGTTTTCGCACGTATTGATTTGATGAAAGATTACAATAAATAGCCTAAATTAAAAGTTGATCAATTCATCTTTACCAATGGCAGTTGAAATCAATGGTAAGCGGCTGTTGCAGTAACGCAAAACCACCCATAAGAGTTATCGATAGAGATTGAGAGCACTGGAAATCTGGTGTGACGTGTTGTCATCATTCTCTAGGGAATTTTACATATTATATTCATCATCGCTATTGATAGTCTGTGTGAGAACTTATAGTGAGTAAAAAACACATGCACACACACACATATACATGGTCTATAAAAGACGTGAATATGTAAAAAATAAAGATGTTCGCGTGTGATTGTCTCTAATGAGTTGAATGTATGTACGTGTCAATATCTGTGATCGTCTAATGCGTTGAGTGTACGTAAGTTAATACGTGTGATTGTAAAAATTATTGAGTGTATGTACGTGTCATTACGCGTGATCGTCTAATTGTATTGAGTGTATGTACGTGTCATTACGTGTGATCGTCTAATTGTATTGAGTGTATGTACGTGTCATTACGTGTGATCGTTTAATGTGTTGAGTGTATGCACGTTAATACGTGTGATCGTCTAATTTATTGAGTGTATGTACGTGTCATTACGTGTGATCGTTTAATGTGTTGAGTGTATGCACGTTAATACGTGTGATCGTCTAATTTATTGAGTGTATGTACGTGTCAATACGTATGATCGTAAAAATTATTGAGTGTATGTACGTGTCGTTACGTGTGATCGTTTAATGTGTTGAGTGTATGCACGTTAATACGTGTGATCGTCTAATTTATTGAGTGTATGTACGTGTCAATACGTATGATCGTAAAAATTATTGAGTGTATGTACGTGTCAATACGTGTGATCGTTTAATGTGTTGAGTGTATGCACGTTAATACGTGTGATCGTCTAATTTATTGAGTGTATGTACGTGTCAATACGTATGATCGTAAAAATTATTGAGTGTATGCACGTGTCATTACGTGGGATTGTCTAATTGTGTTGAATGTATGTACGTGTTATTACGTGCGATCGTTTAATTTGCAGAGTGTATGCACGTTAATACGTGTGATCGTCTAATTTATTGAGTGTATGTACGTGTCAATACGTGTGATCGTCTAATGTGTTGAGTATATGTACGTGTCAATTCGTGTTATCGCCCCTAATGTGTTAAGAGTATGTACGTGTCAAAAGTGTATGTAAGTATCATCATATGTGTTGAATGTATGTATGTATCAATACGTGGTATCGTCGCTAATGTGTTGAATGTATGTATGTGTCAATACATGTAATCGTCTAATGTGTTGAGCGGATATGTGCCAATACGTGTTATCGTCTCAAATGTGTTAAGTGTATGTACGTGTCAATACGTTTATCGTCGCTAATGTGTTGAATGTATGTACATGTCAATACGTTTGATTGTCTATTGTGTTCAGTGTATGCACGTGTCAATACGTGTAATCGTCTAATGTTTAGTGTATGTACGTGTCAATATGTGTGATCGTCTAATCTTTTGTATTTATGTATGTATGTGTCAATACGTGTGATCGTCCAATGAGTTGAGTGTATGTACGTGTTAATATTCTTTTTGGTGATTACATTTCACTGTCTTCCCAGCTGGATACTTCCATGAATGACGACTCCAACTGACTCAAACTCTTTAATAATCTGATATCTGACTTACGTTGAAACTCTTCTCTATAAATGCCATTATCTGTCACGTAACACAAAGAATCAGTCACTTGATCTTGTCTCATAACCAATTCTTTCGTTATTGTTCCTATTTATTTACCTCCCCATGAGGGCAGAGTTCGACACACGGTCGGTTTTTATTGTGGGATAAATCCAGCTCTCCCCAGAACGGCACTCTGGACAGGAACAAAAATAAAAATTGTCTCAGTCATGAAGGATTTGTTATATACTGACCAAGGACAGCAAAGGTGAAGTGTGACATCAGAACAGATTCTACGCTGTGATCTTGGCTCGAAGGCTAGTTTACCAAGTTTCTGATACATATTAAGCTGACATTCCATTTTCCTAAATTCGAAACGTCTATCGAACTATCTCGTTGGAAACAATATTTTTTCTTTATTGCATTTTTAGCATTCAAGCATCGAAATTTCGATAATAATAATAATAATAATAATAATAATAATAATAATATTCCCTGTTTTTTGTGTGTGTATGTTACCATTAACTAGCGCCGCACCAAATAAGTTAGGATGGTCAAGAAGGATGGAAAGACAGACGAGTGAAAACACTATCCAGACCTCCACTGGCCGAGTCTAAAGAGGACTGGGATTTTGAGGAGGCTTATTGCCACCCAAATTCTAAGAAAGATCAATGATCGCTGCCAATGAGAAATCAATGGTAAGCGGTTGTTGCGATAACGCAAATTCATCTGCAAAAGTTATCGGAAGAGGTGGAGAGTACTGGAAATTTCGAGAGACTTGCTATCAATCACTCCAGAGAACAGTACAAGTTTTTGTCAAAGATAAATCTTTGATGATGGCTAGTGAGTAAATAATAATAATAATAATAATAATAATAATAATAATAATAATAATAATAATAACAACAACAACAACAACACTGGCCTACCTTTATTTTGTTTTCAGAGGTCGAAGGTTTTTCAAGTGATTTATAGTTTTTTTTTTGTGCGCTGAATCCAAAAATGCCACCCGTTTTCTTGGATCAGGTTTTTGAGATATGAAAAGTGCGACCTTTGGGCCTTGTATAATACTAAGTGTAAGGAAAACGAGACTGCAGGTAAAGCCTATTCTTTTGTTTCTGCATAAAAATTATACTGCAACAACCTGAAACTGATACTAAAGCCTAATGATGAGTTTGTTTACTTTCAGGAAGCTGAAACCGAAACTGAAACTGAAAATCTTTCAGAAAAGTGTGATCTCCAATCAATGTGATTGATTTTATAAGAATCAGAGCTTTTTACAAAACTCCGTGCCTCTCGTGTTTCTATTTTGAACACGTATCTTAGATTGACAGAAAATGGAACGCAAATGCACAAATCATCCTGATAGGTTCTGCTACATATGTGGTAATGTGATTCCTCCTCGTCGACTAGCAAATATAACTGATTTTGTGAAGACAGCATATCATTCTTACTTTGGAGTTAAGCTTGGGGACAAGGACAAGCCATTTGCACCTCATGTTACCCGCAAAACATGTGTCGAGAACTTGCGTGATTGGAGAAATAAAAAAAGGAAGAATATGCCATTCGCTGTTCCAATAGTTTGGAGAGAAGGTAAAGATCATGTGTCAGACTGCTATTTCTGCATGACTAATCTTAAAGGAGTCAACTGCAAGAACAAGCATTGTATTCAGTATCCTAACGTTCCTTCTGCCATACGACTAGTCCCTCATGGTCCAGGCCTGTCCGTTCCCGAACCAGATGTTGCAATGGAATCTAGCTCTGAATCGGAATCTGATAGCGCGCTAAACAGGGCAGAGGGTGGAGAATACATGTCAGAAGAGAATGACCGGCCAGTGCCTTTAACACAAACAGATCTCAATGACCTGACACGGGATGTAAACGGGAAATCAGCACAGCTTCTGGGTTTCGTCTTCGTGAGAAAAATTTGCTAGCACCTGAGACAACATTCTCTTGGTACCGAGAGCGTGAAAGAGAATTTAGACAGTTCTTCATAACACAGAAGAACTCGTCATTAGTTTACTGCAACAACATTGTTGGTTTGATTCAATCAATGGGGCTGGAATATGTTGCTACTGAATGGAGATTGTTGTTCATCGACTCTTACAGCAAAAGTCTCAAGGCAGTGCTCATTCAGAACAGAAATACTCTTCAATTCCAATCGGTCATTCGGTACAAATGAAAGAAACTCATGACAACATGGATCAGCTACTGTCTGCTCTGAACTACTTTGATCATGGTTGGTTGATCTGTGGAGATCTTAAGGTAGTTGGATTGATTTGGGGACTACAGTATCCACGCTTTTTGTGTTTGTGGGATAGTCGAGCTGATGATCAACATTTTGTCATGGCTACCACGACAACGTTTGGAACCTGGTTCAATCAATGTTAAGGCTCCTTCTCTTGTTGAATGAAACAAGGTCTTACTCCCATCTTTACATATCAAACTGGGATGAAGAACTTTGTGAAGACAATGGACAAGGACAGTATGGGATTTACTTTGCTTCAGCAGAAGTTTCCTCGGATCAGTCTGGAAAAGCTTAATGTTGGCATCTTTGATGGGCCTTAGATAAAAGAACTTATAAAGGACTCAATGTCGGATGATGCACTAAATTCAGCTGAGCTGTCCGTTTGGTGGTCGCTTAAGTCAGTGATAAGAAACTTTCTAGGAAATAACCGAAGTGCAGAATACGAGAAGGAAGTCGATGAGATCTTGAAAACTATCAAAAAGTATGGTCTCGCATGTTAGTCAAAATGCGCTTTCTACGGTCCCACTTAGACTATTTCTCTCAGAACTGTGGTGACTTCAGTGAGGAACTGGGAGAACGTTTCCACCAGGATATTCGTGTCATAGAAGAACGCTACCAAGGCCGGTGGGATGTGAACTTTCTTACGGACTACTGTTGGTGTTTGAAACGAGACGTGGTGGCTGCCCAACACAGAAGAAAATTACTGAAAAGGCCCTTCATCCATGATTGGATCCTGTAATATATCCTCTTTATCTTCTGAACTATGCAAGAAAAAATTATTTCTTTTGTCAAAATCTTTTTCCAAAATTAAAGGGAATAAATAGCACTAAATGGCGTTTTGACGATTTTACCGCCTTGTATCTCAAAAATGTTACCTGATTGAACAAAATGAGTGTGATTTTTAGATTCTGCAAATTACTCTAGAATCACTTATCAGATGCTTTAATTTTGAAACTTCGCAGACCAGTGTTATAATCGCTTAAGTGATTGAGGATGGCCTGGCGTGTTAATATATATATATATATATATATATATATATATATATATATATATATATATATATATATATATATATATATATATATATATATATATATATATTACGGACTGACATTTCTTAATGACTTACAATTAAAGAAAAGTACAACAAATTGGGGGAATTTTTTTTTGTTTCACGTAGTTTTTAATGCGGTTTACAAAAACATAAGCACCAAACATTTTTATGATTTTCGTTCGTTTTTTGCGGGATGGGGGTTCAATTATAGAACTAGTGTGGCTTAATAGGTGCTTCAGCTGCTTAGTTAACCATTTTTCCGTAAGTAACGCGCCCCAACACCCTTGCCACCAATGTAAACAGTAAAATCTTCGAAAAATGTTAAATGGTGTTCTAATCGGTAAATGTCGGTGCGTTACCCCTAAAAAACAAATTAGAGTGGCCAGTGTTCTTTTGTAACGTATCCCTATATTTACCAAATGAATATTAAAAGCAAATTATATTTAACAAATGAATATTAAAAGCAAATTATATTTACCAAATGAATATTAAAAGCAAATTATATTTACCAAATGAATATTAAAAGCAAATTATATTTACCAAATGAATATTAAAAGCAAATTATATTTACCAAATGAATATTAAAAGCAAATTATATTTACCAAATGAATATTAAAAGCAAATCGACCATTGTGGATCATCTTTTTACTGTTCAGGAAATTAAAGATTCAATTAGATTCCTATTTCAGTCGCCTAAATTATTTAGTATGAAATGAGTTTAGGAATTTATATCAACACCTAAATATTATTTTTACTTAAAAAATAACATTAATACATTAAGTTAGGGCAAATTTGCATAGAATGCTCTGCTTTACGTTTGTTGTAAAAATGGGACTGAAATTTAAATTTCGTTCCCTTTTAAATTCGGTGCATTTTTACATTACGTCCAACTCATCGTTCACATTCGAAATGCCAACTTTTATAGGTTTTCGGGTATGCTGACAAAGTTAGGGGTGTCTATTCCGAAAGCCGTTGTTAACATGGGGAGGTTGAGGGGTGTCTATTCTTAACTTGGGTAGATTGGAGTGTTTATTCGTTGTAAATGTACCCGACAACCTATAAATGTCGACATTTCCAATGTGAACGGTAAGTTGGACTTATGCAAAAAATAATAAAAAGATATACCAAACTGACTTTTTTCGCTTAAAAATGGAATTATTTCTCTTTCGTTAATAACTTTTTTATTTTTAATATTTTGTGTTTTATATATATACTAGCAAAGATACCCGTGCTTCGCACGGAGCTTTGTTGCGCACTCGGGTACCAAAATCTGTGGGCACCTTTCCAGTAAGTTGATGTTGTAAGAGCAACGATTGCATAGGGTGATTAACATTTTAACTACCTCTTGTAGTGACTGAAATTCAATCAGGAACTTCACAAAACATTTTCATCAAAAAGGAAGGTTACTTGATGTTACATAGTAAATTTTTCATTGAAGTCATTTTCAACTCTTGCTTAAATTTTATCTTGCACATTCAATACTAAAAACTTACCACAGTCAGATCATGTCAGTTTTTCCTCATATCCATTTCTCGAACTTTTCACTAAAGAGCCTCAGGGTAAACTACATTTCTGCTGCTTTGATTTGGAGCCAGAATGTAGAGTGTTTCTGTCCGGCTGATGGAGACGTAGAACATACCGTGACTGAAGCAGTCTGATGTCAAGTCTACGCCAATGGTGTTAAATGTCTGACCTTGACTTTTGTTTATGCTCATTGCAAAACACACCTTCACAGGAAATTGGAGTCTCCGGAATTTAAATGGAAGTACTGAGTCCGATGGAACTAAGGGGATCCTTGGCAGTAGAACGGTTTCGCCTTTGTAGGGACCACAGGAAATGGTGGCCTCAAGTACATTGGTGTGCAATCTGGTGATAACACATCTGGTTCCGTTTGTTATTTTTGGCGGTTCCAAGGATCGAAGAATCATGATTGGCGATCCAATTTTGAGATTTAAAATGTGTGGAGGCATTCCAGATATCTCCAAAGAGTTTAAAAACTCCACAGGGTAGTGAACAGCTTCATATTCATTAGTAGCTGAATCAACTGACTTGTATTGCTTTGTGTCTCCTGGAAATTCATCCATTATTGAATTGTTCAAATGATTCACATTGCTGTTTAATGGCGAAATAATAGCCCTCTCAGCAAGCCAATCCGGTGATTTTCCATTGTTTTGCAGGTCTGGGTACACTTTGTCTTTCAGTTGCTTCTGATTACCGACACATTTACCAAGTGCAGTTGGAATCTTAATTGTGTCAGGTGAAGAAGTGATAGGAAACTGACCATTACCGATTGGGAGAAGCAATTTTGAGAAGTCTGCTGCAGCTGTGTTATCAGAGATATAGGCTCTCATATTAGTAGTCAGTCTCTTCACTATAACGTGCCTCCAGAGATAGGATTGTTTCAAACTTGCATTGACAATGTTAGCCCTTGTGCCATTTTTAACCACTGGGAGGATTTGACGGAAATCACCGCAAAATAAGGTTGGAATGCCACACATGGGATTCTTGTTTCCTGTGATGTCTTGCAGTGTTCGGTCAATTGCTTCATAAGCACTCTTGTGCGTCATTGGGGCTTCGTCTACAATGATTGCAGAGGTGTCTCTAATTACATTTGCCAAGGCTGAGTTACCAGTAATTTTGCAAACTGGCTGATCCATTCGATGAGTATCCAAGGGTACTTTAAAAGTGCTGTGAAGAGTGCGGCCACCTTGTAGTAGAGTAGCAGCAATGCCACTGAATGCTGTTGCAAGCACAATCTTTCTCATGGATCTAATCTTTGCAAGGATCAAATTGATTACAAAAGTCTTGTCCGTACCACCTGGAGCATCAAGAAACATCATGTTTTTGTTCATTTCACCTTGTGCTTCCAACATTGCCATGAATGAATTGTAAACTTCTCTTTGAGAATCGGTCAGTTTTTCTTGCATATTTTCTGCTTGTAGGGAAGTTCTTCAAGATTATAAGTAACTTCACGTTGATACTCTCTCGCGAGTCTTTCATCTCTCCCTTGCATTGGTGCAGGTAATCCATAGCTTGCCAATGGTTGACCGCACATAAGGAGAACTTTTTCTTCAATTAGACAAAGAGTTTTATTGTAGATGTCCTCATTAAAATCTGCTTCTGAATTGTTAACTTCTTGCCTGTATCTGTGAAGAATGTCTTCAGATATTACATCACGAAAAGCCATCCAGATCTCAAGAGGATTTCTTGGCTCACAGGCTGTTAAAATTATCACAAATAGGCTTCGCAAATTTGAAGGTGATTGAGTGGCACTTGCCTCTCCTACTGCTTGATGCAAGTGATGGTCATTTTCTAGAAGGCCTCGAGCAAGGCACGCTGCTCTGTATGTTTCAAACACCTGACCATTGTATGCTCGCAAATTTTGAAATGAAGTTGGACCAGCAACCTCATTGAGCAACAGGCGTAAGAAATAACACTCCCCTGCTTTTGGACTAATCGTGTAGATTCTCCCAATGCATGGTGCCTTCCATACATCATCATTTTCAGTACCTTCAACTTGTACCCCACGCATTCTTCTCATCCATTTCTTTGTCGATTTGTTCCAAGTGTAAAACTCAGGGACTTCTACGTATTTGAGACCCCTTGCAAAGTCATCCTCATGGCAGAGTTGAAAAAATGCTGTCAAAGTTGTGGCAGGCGGTGGACCTTGGGCTCGTTCCAGAGCAGTATCAGCTGAGAACATGACACGCTGCCCATTTTCAAGATGAACAGAAAGTTGTACAATTGGGGGGAAATGTTCATGGATGGGATGTTCCAATATATTCCAGGCTGCCTCTGAACTGCCGACATACCTTGCATTCTGGAACTGCTGGATCTCATCCACAATGTGACTTTGTACTTGGCCTTGTTGGTTAGCTGCTCCATCAGTTCTTTGTAGTTCAAACACTGCTTGATCACATCCTTTATTCACGTATTTGAGGACATATTTGATGCTTTGGATCGAGCTGCAAATTTCTACGTTAATGTGAGCGTTGAACTGCTGAAGGAGGACCTTGTTGTACGGAACAATCCACTGGTTTGTTATTTCTTGATTAACATACCGACCATTTCTCTTCATCCTTATTGTACCAGTCTGGCCTCCATCTTCTGGTTTTCTTCGCCTGTACTTGGGGTAAGAGTCTTGGCCTTGCTTGGTACACTGAAGAAATTCTTTTGGGTATTTTTTGGAACATTTGTTGTCAATCATACATGGACAATTTGGATTAAATGGTCCACAAGGTCCATGCACCATATGTGCCATCACTTTAGCATGAAGATCAGGATCTTCCTCTTTGTCAGGGATCTCTGCAGATATGCAGAGATCCATTTTTTCTGGTAGAAGTTTGTCCTCTGGGGCCTGCCAGGTGAGGATGTGTGCATGCGGCAGTCCTCTTTTTTGATATTCAATACTGTACAGGAAAGCCCTCAACCTGCCAAATCCTCCCTTTTTAATAAATTCAAGTAACTTTTTTAGCTTCTGCCTGAAAACCCTGGCAACAATATCTGGACGATCCTGAGGGTCTTGCCCTTGAAGACAATTTTCTGTAATTTCTGTCCACTTTGGATTTGTTGTGAACATGATGAAGAGGTCGGCTCGGCCCATTCGCCGAACATATGCTATGGCATCACTTTGACGCTCAAACATGTATCGAGGGCCTCCTGTATAAGTTGCCGGAAGTACAACTCGTTGACCAAACTGTTCTGGATTCCCATCCTCCCTAAGAATTGAATCTCTCAAGTTGCTATAATTGTCAGCTCTCAGGGTCTGTTGCTCACGCCTCAGGAACTGTAAACGTTCTGTTTCAATCTTGCAGTACACATCCACCAGCCATTGTTGAAATAGCCTTCGGTACCAGAGAAAATAGTTTCCAGGCCGAGTCATTAAATGGTACGAATAAAATTGCTGTTGGGTAACTTTTCGCCCATTGGATGCCTTCATGTAGATGTTGTAAGATGGAGAACCATAGGGGTACATTAACGGGTACATTAAAGTATCGTAGAGGGGATGTAGTTCGGAGATCCATTTTAATGTATCATTTCTAAAACGCAAGACAATATCCCGGTTAGCTGTTGGTTCATTCTCCATTAATATTCCAATCTCATACGTTGTTGTTGGAGCATTGAATCGCCGTGGATGCTCTTCTTGCGGCCTTCGGTCTTCCCTTATGACAACTTTATGTTCTACCAAGTGTTCTTCTTCAATCCTCTCCTTTGTTGTTTTCAGCTGACAAATAAAGCTGTTGTTCTCATGTAAAAATTCAGTCAGACTTTGGAGAATGTCTCTATTGAGTCTACTGTCACGTCCCCGATTATGTAGTTCCTCTTCCAGACTATCCAAGAAGTAGACTTGAATAAACTTTGCTGTTTCATCTTCAGGTGGTAAAAGACTCCCAATCTGGTGGCAAACCTGGCCTCGAATTCTAAAAGAAGGATTCCACCCATGTACTGCCGCAATTTTGTGACCAAATGATGTCATTGCAAAACAATTGTTATAACTGCGTAGATTTTGCAGAAAATCTTTAGAGATGGGACCATTGCCGGAGAGCAAATCTTGAAGCAACTGAGGCAGTGGTGGAAAGCTATCAAGCACAACTTTGCCAGAAGAACAACAACAACCAGGGGTTTCTCCTTTAAATTTTACAGCTGAGCAATGTTGACATACTTTGTCCATTTTTCCTATATCAGCTGTAGTGAGAGAGTCATTTTTGTTGTAGAGCAATCCTTTTCTATTGCAGTGTTCTATTTCATGGTGTCTCAAAGTAGTCATTCGTTGTCTAGCTGCCTCGTTTTCTGTCAATTGCTGGGGCAAAGTCATACTCTCTCTCCATGCAGCCTCTCGTTGTTGCCCTTGGTATAGGCGAAAGCTTCGTTGGGTTTCCGATTCATTCTGATGTCGTTGAGCCACTCTCAACTCACCTTGTGTACGTCTACTTACCTCATATAATTCATTCGATCGTAATATTGCTTCTCTTTCCAGTGCATATCTTTGCCTTTCTTGAATTTCATCTTGTGATGAATTTAACCGCCTTACAGCATGTCTAGTTCTGTCAGCTTCACGTTGGGTTTCTCTTTCCAAATCTGACAGTCTTGCTCTCCTTTCTCTTTGACGTATCCTATTAAGTTCTAGACGTCTTTCTCTATCTGAATTGTTTTCATTGGAGCGAATTGCAGCAACTCTTAGTCTATTAGCTTCCAATCTTTCCATTCTTTCTTCCTCACTTTCGTTTCTACTTCGTTTGGGTGGCATAATTTCGGTTTTAAACGGAATTGTTTAACGATATTAATGATTGTAAATTAATTAAGCGTAAAGGAAATGTATACTAACTGAAATGGACGAACTATAAATAATATTTCTGAATAGTACAATTATAAACAATTATATTGTACCTATTTACTATGCCTCCCCACGGGACAGAGTTAGACACCAGGGTCGTTTTTTAACGTGGAGAAAAGGTACAAAAATAAAAATTGTCTCAGTCCTGAAGGATTTCTCCTCCACCGAAAGAGAACAAGAAAATGAAGTGCAGCATCTGAAGAACAGATACTACACTTTGATCTTGACCAAAAGGAATGAATAAAAGCGACCTACGTGTGACTCATTACTTCCGGGTGTAAACGTCACAGTCTAAAAGTAATAATTAAAAAAAAAAAGTAAATGTAAAATAAATGTAATACCAACTTAGGTTAACTAAGTAAACAGTACAATTAAAACAGTTCTATTAAAACAAATAATTACTAAGATCTAGGTAATTGTTAGTCTCATTGTTATGGTTTTAAAGAAAAAAATGTGTAAAAAAAAGTTCTGCTTTTGTGAGTACGTGTATTTCTTTTAAATTACATAACCTTTTTATTTTATTATTTATATCTCTTTTAAATTTATATATTTTGTTAGTAAACTGGAAGAAATTCAGTTGAATAAAACCTTGTTCGTGTTCTTTACGCTAAACTCATATTTTTATAAAAGGTTCATCCGGTTTAAAGAAAGCACTAAGTTTAAATAAGACTGGAAATAACTAATTCAATATATAAATAGAAAAATGAAATAAATATAAGCTTTAAGTCTTAAGATAGTAATAATCAAAATGTAATAAATTATTTGTAGTTCAAATCTATGATAAACAGGCTTTCGAAATAGGCTCGACCAGAAAGATTAAATTGGAACGAAATTATAATCTCCGTGCCATTTTCAAAACAACCCCACAAAAGTAACGATATCCTGCAGTTGGTTAAATAACAATGGTTGTAAGAAAAATGTAAAAGAAAATGCGCTTATCTGTTTATTTTGACCTGTTTTATTTAATTAAAAAAAAATTGGCTATAACTGGAAGAGAGCGTTATGTTTTGGGGGTTGTTTAAAAAATAGAATGGAAATAAAGTTAGTTCCGTTTTAATTGTGTTTAATTGCGGCAAGCGCTAACAAAATCGAAAAATCACTGTTTACATTCGAAATGTTAACTTTTATAGGTTTACAGGTTTGCTGACAAGGCTGGGGGTGTTTAATACAATTATTTTACTAAATTGATTTTTTTCATTTAAAAATAAAATTATTTATTTTTTAATAAAGTTTTATTTTAAAATATTTGTTTTTGTTTATTTATATAAAATTACGATAGTTGAATTGTATTCTTTCAATTATATTGGCAAGTAAAATATAAAAGATTAAAACGGAACGAAATTTAAATTTCCATTACATTTTCAATACAATCCCAAAACATAAAGCTTTGCTCGCCAATGAATTGTTTTGATAATATACGTAAAGTGAAATAAATCGAATATAAAATTAAATGAAAATATATTAAATAATTAAATGTTAAATAGATTTTGTAAATAGTACAGTTGAAATGATTAGAATATTTCCAATATGTAATAAGGTCGAGGTAATTAGTTAAAGAGATTTAATATAATGTGATATGCAAATGAGCATAAGTCATTCGATATGGGGGTGGTTTGTAGACTAGTATATAAAGAAATTAGGCATTGATTCTTATGTCTCCTATAACAGAAACATCCTAAAATGGGTTCTAATGTTTCTCTACCAGGAGAGATCTACCCTCTTACCTCCTTTATATTTCGTTGATGATGGAGAGCTGTACACACAGACAGAAACACACGAACCCTATTACTTTATAAAAATATAGAAGGTACAATTGTTGAAAGGTGCCCTTTTGAGTATATACGTTTGGGGGACACAATTAAAAAAAAAAGATTAAAACGGAGCGAAATTTAAGTTTCCGTTCCATTTTTACAACAACCGTAAAACAGCGCATGATCAGCAAGTTTTATCGTAAGTTATAAACATCTAGATCTACTTACATTATATTAAAAACCGAGCGACCCATAAAAATCTGGTAGCTGAGTGTCAAATTTGCTTAAAATATTGAAGAAAAAAAATGAAAAAAAAATGGAACCTCTTCCAAACATACTGGCAATAATTTGGTTTCGTCCTTCCCTTGAGTGTTTCCAATAACGGTGATTGATTTACTAGGATTTGTGTTAGAAGCTGAGCACTTTTAAAATTATTTAATTGCTGAATTTACATTTTGGTTAAATGTGTTAGTTTGCAATCGCTGACCTATACCCCGCATTACAATTATGGTTAGGGTTCGATCGACAATCACCGGATTCAACCGAGCATTATTCAAATGTTGAAACACTAAATCAACATTTTATTTATTTTTTTGCATAATTAATTAATTAATGATGGGAGTATTTTTTCTGTTTATTTTCTTAACATCTGTTGACAAAAATAATTTGTACATTCTCTTGAAAAAAAAAAATCAAACTTTTCTCTACTATTTACAGTGTTCATATAAAGCATTCATCTGTTTTTTTTTTATAATAAAAATTCCGTTTTCATAAAGAAACTTTACTACTAACTTTATTTTTAAAAAAAGTGCAAGTTTTCCTGAAAAAAAAGAAAAAAAACTTTGATCTAACAATTTATGGTTAAAAATTAATCAAAAAAAATAAAAAAAATAAAAAAATAATAAAAGTAAATAAACAATACAAAATGCAATTTTTCTTGATGAATTTGTTCCATTTTAACAAACTGAACCACAGCAACGCGTGGCCGTGTAATTAATTTCACTTTCCGTATGACGGTGGATTGATGCGGGCAGAGAGGGGGTGACGACTCTTCGATTGTGCTTGATTTTCTCCAAGTCTCAGCTCGATTCTGTCGGTTTCACCGCGGTGACCCATTTATATACTGAGGTGAGGTGTGGGGCGGGTCCGCTTCATTCAATGACACATCTCTTTTTACAGCCTCACATTGTTAATATTTGCAACGGAGAGATTAAACTTTCAGATCACGAATGCATATGTTCAGTTTCCATTACAATGCAAATTGTAATCCTCTATTCGGGTGAATTAAAAATATAGGAAGCATTACTTTTGGAACGCCTTCGTATAAAGGATGGGGCAAATAGAAACGGACACATACACACAATTATATAACGATGCGTGTATAATATTGATCTTACTATATATTGATTAAAGTCAAAAGTTTGACACTATGACCTTTCTGTCCATATCCGATGCACATTGATAAGTCTCCGTCTCTACTATTATATTAGACAATTCTAATCACCGCCGAATTCTACAACGTCTCTTTGGAGATAATGACAGAAAATAATTGGCTCCTTTTGATTGATATCGATATAACATATATCATTTTGCTTTCGACATCGAAATCGGTCAGAAGCAAATTGAAAACATTATAAATAACTGAATAAAGTAAGAAAATGACTTAACAAGAAATAACGGAAAAGAGATTATTGGTAAGGAGAATTCGTATTATCTGGATTCTTCGGACTACTGTTCTCATCTTGAGTGTTATTTTTGCAACGTTTCGGTTGATGTAACTTCCGACCTTGTTCAGGTATGTCTTATCGAACTCAGGAATCTGCACCCCTTTCTTTTTTCCCCCTCATAGCACTTCTCGGTCACCGGGGCGCTGAATTTCCAATTATATTTTGAGTGTCGCTCGAAATGAGGATTAAACGTTCAACTTCCAGAACTTACAATTTAATCTGCCTATCAAACTAAAAATGGGTTAAATTTAATCACATTATTGAAAATGTAAGCATGCGATTATATTTTAATTTAAACTATACACGTTGTTTCACGAATAAATAATAATAAAAAAGAAATAATGGAAGAGTAAGTTTTTAACTGTTGGGTACTTATGTATTATTTTGTTCCATGCTGAAATAATAATGTTATTATTAAGAAAGCCATTCTTTACATGGGGAGGATGTCTTGTTATTAATCTGTGCTTCAGCCTTCTCAGATGCATATGATGGCAGATGGTATCGCGCTGTGCCATCAAGATTAATATATACTTTAAAATTTGGCGCTTATGTAATTTTATTATGTAATTTTATTATGTAATGTTATGCCTTATATAATGTTAAGATGTAGTATAATACTGTAATTTTATTATGTAATTTTATGCATTATGTAATGTTACTATGTAATTTTTATTATGTAATTTTATTACGTAATTTTATCATGTAACTTTACTATGTAATTTTATTATGTAATTTTATTATGCAATTTTATTACTGCGCTATTTGTAAATAGTGCTTTTAGGTAAAATTCAAGTTTTACGCTAAGTTTGTTTTATTCAATCGTAAGATGGAAGAATAGTTACAAAACACCCTCCCTTCCCCTCCCCAAAGTTAAAATGGCTTTGTAAATAAAAGCATTATTATTTCAGCACGGCACCAAAAATACACAAGTTCTTAAAATTGTACTTTGTATTGTTCCACGCTTTTTATTATAAATAATATAAAAAACATGAACTCATTTTACAACTTAGGTACTTCTGCAGTATAAAGCTCAGTTTTCCGTGATTCTCACTGCAACGCCCGGCGAACGACGGAATCCGCCGGATTATACCGATTGAGCAAAAAGAAACGCCAGCGGACGGTAAAAACTGGAAGAAGAAAAAAAAAAAAAGAAAGGAAAGCGTTTATAAGGAAAACGAAAAGAAAGGCCAGAGTATCATTGTGTCGACGTATTTTTTTTTTACATGGGTGTCACCGCTTATCAAGGCCCAGAGGCCACTCGAGGATAAGGGTTAATAGGTATACATTAGTCATTGTGATTTTAACATAGTAAACAGTGGGAACTTTGTAACTTGGATTACATAGGGGGACGATTCAATTAGAACTTGTTCACATTGGACTTTTTCTTTTTTATTTATTTATTTATTTTTTTTATTTACATAGGCCTCAACACATTATCAAGGCCAAGAGGCCACTCAAAGATTAGGGTTAAAGAGTGTACAGTAGAAATTGGACAATATAATAATCATTAGTAATGAAAATTTGTTAAATTTGATAACTTATATCGAACGGCTCATCAAGAACTTATTTACGTTAGACTTGAAGACAACCATATTGTAGTCAGCCGGAAAGCAGGAAATCGGAAGACAATTCCACAGGCGTGCAGTTCTAAGAAAAAAGCTTTGTTCATGGAATCTACGTTTAGGTTTAGGCACAGATAAAGAGTGGGGGGAATTATTGATAGTGTTTACAGCTAGACGAGTGTTTCTTGTGAAAGTTTGGTGAGGGGGGACCATAGATTGAAGCTCAGTCGAACACTTTCCATGAAAATAACGATACATCAGAGACAAACTCGCAACATCTCTTCTGTGAGATAGAGGTTGCAAGGAAGAGAAAAGGACATCTCCTACGAGACTACGAAGTCTATTTTGAACTCCATCAAGGCAGGACAAGTCCTTTCTCGCAGCTCCTACCCAGATGTGGCAACACTATTCCATCCTTGGACGTATCTGGCTATTATATAGATAGAGAATAGCATCAGCAGTGAGATATCTACCGGATCGATAGAAAGATCCCACCATTTTTCCAGCGGCCTTGGCAACAGATTTGATATACGTGTTCCATTTAAGATCAGGAGTAATGGTCAAGCCCAGAAGCTTGTCAAAACTTGAGGCCTCCTGAAGACGAGAGCCATTCATTTCAATTGATGCCAGATGTGGATCAGAATGTTGATGATGTAAAGAGAGAAGCGTGGTTTTAGATGCATTAAAAGTAACCAGCCACTCCTTTCCCCATTGTACTACGTGCTCAAGATCAGAGGAGAGAGAATTGGAGAGAACTTGGTCGTTTACTGTCTTAGATGTGCTACCATAAATGGTAGTGTCGTCAGCATAAATGTCTACAAATGATGTAAGGATGTGATTTGGAAGATCATTAATGTAGAACAGGAAAAGAGTTGGGCCCAGGATGGACCCCTGAGGGACACCGGCATTAATACTGTGGGCTTCTGATTTTTGCCCCTCAACTACTACTCTTATGAACCTATCAGAAAGAAATGATTTAATAATTGAGAAGACATTTCCAGCTATACCATAGCTAGAGATCTTATGAAGTAAACCTTTATGCCATACCCTATCAAAGGCCTTAGATATGTCAAGAGCAATTGCCCTAGAAAGGTTGCCTCCGTCGAGAGATTTGCTAATCCTATGAGATATAACTGTAACGTATGTATAACGTATTATACACACTCCAAACTCCCTATGTAAAGAACGGCGTTCAGAATAAACACACCTAACCTCGAAAGCCGTCCTTAATATGGGGAGGTTGGAGGTGTTTATTTCGAAAGCCGTTCTTAACATGGGGAGGTTGAGGGGGTGTTTATATTAAGCTAGGGCAGTTAGTAAGAAAATACGGAAATAACTTTCCATACACAAAGAAAACTAAAAAAATATGGTCCTAATGTATTTTTGGTACCGCGCTGAAATAATAACGGTATTTCGGAAGCCATTCTTAGCATGGGTAGGGGAGGGTGTTTTGTAACTATCCCGTGCTTTCCCCTAACAATTTAATAGCATAAAAAATATCGTGAAACTTGAATTTAACCTGATAAAACTATTTGTTCACTAAGTAAAAGAAAATAAATTTTTATTAGGAAAAAAAAGTTGCCACGAAGAATAAATATAACAGAAAAAAAATTATGCAGTTATTTGTTTATCTTCTTTCTTTTTATTCGTTTGTTTATTGAATTCTGTTCGCTCGGTATAATCCAGTGGTTTCCGTCGTCTGCCGGGCATTGTCGAGCAAAAATCACGTAACTAAAAAACGGAATTAACCCCCCTCCAAAAAAAGAAACTCCGATTTCTTCTTTGCAAAAAACCCCCAAAAAACAAGCAAAAAAAAACAAAAAAACAAAAAACAAAAAAAAAAAACAATGATTTTTTTCCGGACGGAAGGTACTCGTAAAAGAAAAAAGGTATTGCATACAAAATTATAAATACATAAGTGTGTAAACATTTATCTAAAAGTCTTCGTAAGAAAATATAATTTTAATAAAACAATTTCGCAATGAAAACAACATTATATTTTTATATTTATAAAAAAGGTAAAATAATTAGAAGGTGCGCATGTAAAAAATGAAAAAAATAACAATGTTTTTTAGTAATAAGGTAAGGAAATGTAACTAAAACTTGTGATATCAAACCCAAGTATAAGAAACGAATGTTTATGTACATAAATGGCGAGTAACCGAGTAGCGGAATTTTAGAATGTCTACCTCTCAGCCAATCGGCTGAGCCAGATTTCAGTACGGGAGAAATAATTATTTTTTTAGATGAAAAGTGGTAAGAGTATGCGATGTGTATGATTTCAGTAGGCATATAATGATGGTGTAGACACAGGAAAGCAGGAAAAATATAAATTCACTCGATGAAGAATGGGGTCGTAAGAGGACTTACAGGAATAGGGGGGTATAATTGGAACTACTTCCTCTGTAGGCTATGAAGATGATAATGATGATGACGATGGCATCCATAGGAATAAATATAACTTTTCAATATAAGGAATCAATGTGTCTAAAATTCCGTTCTATAGTTAAATAAGGTAATGGCTAATAGTGTAAACATAAAAGTTTGTATGTGCCATCTGTTGTTGTAAACTTACGGTATATATTGACAATTTGCATATTTATGTTTATAAATATATATTTACAAATATTTTTATGCGTGCAGATATTAGTATTTTAGTATTTCATGCTTACGCAAGCATCAATGAAAATGATAATTACTTCCAGTTGGGAGATACGAAACAAGTCACAAAGCCAACCATTACTCCGTAGGATAGCATTCTACCTTTTAGACTATCAATAATTAATACAGGAATTAAGTGGAATTAACTACTTATAAATGACAAGTCAGTGGCCATGTACAGTAAACAGAGTATTCAACGACAGGAAGTAGAAATGGTCCCCTGGATAGCGGGAAGATTTATAATTAATAAATAATCGGTTACTAACTTTCTTCTCCTGTCAATGCAACATAAACATGTGCGTATGAAGTTGGGACAGCTAGTATAAGTATGGACAGCTAGTATATATATATATATATATATATATATATATATATATATATATATATATATACTAGCTGTCCATACTTATACTAGCTGTCCCAACTTCATACGCGGGGTTCGAATCGTTCGACTGGTAGTAATTGTGACACCCTGCACTGAAGAATCCCGAAAGGATGAAACACTAGTGTCTGTAGGTATTTAATTATTATAGTAAAAAAATAATTATGACAGCCCCTTTAAGAAATACGTTTCTTATCGTTGAGCACTTTCTGTTGAATAAAAGTCGGTCAATTTAGCTCTTATGCGTAGATCGTCGTATAACGATTTGATTACTGTCTGTCTGACGTAATGAACATTTAAATTAAAATGTTTAAAATTCAACGCTATTTCACACGATTAATGGTAGCCGAATGGATACGGCCTCCGCTAATCGAGCCAGAGATGTCTCGTGTCGCGGGGTTCGAATCGTTCGACTGGTAGTAATTGTGACACCCTGCACTGAAGAATCCCGAAAGTGTCTGTAGGTATTTAATTATTATAGTAAAAAAATAATTATATATATATATATATATATATATATATATATATATATATATATATATGTATGTATGTATGTATATATATGAGTGGGCAGAAAATTGGGGGATTTCATTTTATTCCTAACAACGAGCAAAGGAAAGATTATTGTGACGTGGATAAATCTTAAGCGAATATCAGAAAACAACCCATTCTTATAATCAAGCATTTTAACGATATAGAAAGCAGGTTCAAAATGGTGGAAAGTTGGTGATAAGATGTGGCGCAAAGCAACGACAAGCAACAAAAGCGATAAAGTAAAGCGATAAATAAAAGCTAAACACGAGTAAAGCAAAATGTCGACACATAATTCACTGCAATAAATAAAATGATGATGCGAAAGGCGCTGACACCATTAAAGGAATTCTATTCCGGAGTTTATGGCTATTCAGGTTAGGAAATAAAGGATTTAAATTGTTTGTAGTTTGAAGCATTACATGAATTCTGTGTGAAAAGCGGAAGGACTGGAAGAAGAAAACAAAGATCTTATATTAGACGATAAAGAGGCAGTAGGAGTAGAAGGAGTAGAAAAAGGCAGTAGAAGTAGAAAAAAAAGAGGCAGTAGGAGTAGAAGAGGTAGTAAGAGTAGAAGGAGAAGAAAAAGGCAGTAATAGTAATAGTAGAAGAAAAGACGCAAAAGTAGTAGGAGGAAAGAAAAAGCGGCAGTTATAGTAGAAGAAAGAGGCCATATGAGTAGAAAAAGAAGAAAAAAGCAGCAGCAGTAGTAGTAGTAGAAGAAAGAAAAAAAAGAGGCATTGATAGTAGTCGAGAAAAAAAGCATAGTAGAAGAAATAAGGCAGTAGTAGTTATAGTAGAAAAAGAAAAAGAAGTAGTAGTAGAAGTAAGAAAAAAGAGGCAGTAGTAGCAGTAGAAATTGGTTGGTCATTTTACGGCATATCAACCCTTTTCAGGTTATTTAATGCCGAATCCGAAGATTTTGAAGAAAGATTTTTTAATATAATATATTTGTTGTTTTCAAGTCGGTTTCTATTTAACCCATAGTTGGGACCCTAACAGGTACTACCACTCCGGGTCAGAGTGGACCTGGGAGCAATGGTAATTAAAGGGTGGCTCCACACTCCCCAAAGCCCGCAAGCTGGGGCCTCACCACTGGATATAGTTAAAGTCATATCCAGGACCAGTAGTAGAAGAAGCAATAAAGTAGTAGCACTAGTAGTAGTAGTGAAAGTAGAAGTAGAATTAGAGGTAATAGTAGTAAAAAGAAAAAGATTGAAGAAGAGGCAGTAGTAATAAAAGTTGCAGTACATTAATAGTGATAACACCAACAATGACGATAATAATAATAATAATAATAATGAAAATAATAATAATAATAATAATAATAATAATGAAAATAATAATAATGAAAAAAAAAATAATAATAATGAAAATAATAATAATGAAAATAATAATAATAATAATAATAATGAAAATAATAATAATAATAATAATAATAATAATGAAAATAATAATAATAATAATAATAATAATAATGAAAATAATAATAATAATGAAAACAATAATAATGAAAATAATAATAATAATAATAATAATGATAATAATAATAATGAAAATAATAATAATAATAATAATAATAATGAAAATAATAATAATAATAATGATAATAATAATGATAATAATAATAATAATAATAATGAAAATAATAATAATGAAAATAATAATAATAATAATAATAATAATAATGAAAATAATAATAATAATAATAATAATGAAAATAATAATAATAATAATAATAATAATAATGATAATAATAATGATAATAATAATAATAATAATAATAATGAAAATAATAATAATGAAAATAATAATAATAATGATAATAATAATAATAATAATGATAATAATAATAATAATAATAATGATAATAATAATAATAATGATAATAATAATAATAATGAAAATAATAATAATGAAAATAATAATAATCATGTAAATAATAATAACAATGAAAATAATAATAATAATGATAATAATAATAATGATGATGATGATGATGATAATAATAATAATAATAATAATAATAATAATAATAATAATAATAATAATGAAAATGAAAATGAAAATAATCTACTTCTAATAATGTGGAAAATCTTAACGACACAACTGAGAGAACAGATCAACCACTCCCTTAATCATAATCGTGATTACTCCCTAACAAGATGACGAAAATGCGAACAGCAGATCCATGACCTGTTATATATAGATGAAAAGGAGGTCAGAGGATAAGGAACAAGAACATAGCCATAGCATATATTGACTCCAAGAAAGCCTGTGATAGAATCCTCCAATATTGATAATTGAATACTTAAGGAAGTACAAAATATCCGATAATATTATCATTTTTTGCAAATAAATGGAAATGTGGAGACTGGAACTGACAACTGGCTGAGATAAGAATACGAATAGGAATTTTTCATGAATAGTACAGTTTATTGTAGCCATGGTGTTAATAAGCAAAAGGTAAGTATGATGCTGGATGCACATTTATTGATAGGGAAGAAAGAATGAGCCGTCTAAACAAGTAAAATGGACAACGTGAACATATTTGAAGAAAAAAACAAAATGGACAACGTGAACATATTTGAAGAAAAAAACAAAATGGACAACGTGAACATATTTGAAGAAAAAAACAAAATGGACAACGTGAACATATTTGAAGAAAAAAACAAAATGGACAACGTGAACATATTTGAAGAAAAAAACAAAACAAGAAGGAATCACAGTCAGAAATTTTAGCCAAAATATTCAAATTTAATTCGAAATGAAAAAATATGCTATCCCATCTGTTACAAAAAGGATGGAGGTTTATAGCCTAATACGACCATGTAATTTTCAGCGCACTATTATATATATATATATATATATATATATATATATATATATATATATATATATATATATATAACTACTTCATTTACTCACATAAATTTAATATACGAAAGTATAGATTTATGCGTAAACTTTAAGTATTTACTTCAAAAGTGCTCAATACGTAGGTAGTGCTAGTTAGTAATTTATAAAATATATATGGCGATTAAGCTACACTGAATATTCGGCGTTTCATCCACTATAGGATTCGTCAGGCTTATGCGCGAATTCTGTGGTTGTTTCTTGTTTTTATATATGTTGAGGATTTTTAGTTAGCCAATCAGCTTTCTAGTATCCCCCGCGCCCCTTCCTATCAGCCAATGGGCATGCATTTTATCGAACAAAGGATCTGTTTTAGAACTAGGTTAGTGGTTTAAGGTAGACGTTTTTCTCCCTTTTTTATATATATAAATATACCTATGTGTACACACATACATGCACATATACATACATACATATATATATATATATATATATATATGATCGTTTATGTATATTCATGTTTATTTAATTTATTTATTTGTTTGTTTTCTATTGTTATTGTTAGTTTTAAAGCTATTTTGTATCGCTATCCTAGAGTAAGTTTTATTTTGTGAACACAGTTGTTTGCTATTTCTCGTCTACAGTTTAATAGATTTTGGGGTTCTTTAAAGTACAGGATAGCAAATTTTTCATGGAGGCATGATTTACATGGGTCGTCTAAATGTCTGCACGTGGTAGCTTGTCTTATTATTTTCCATTCGACTACCGGCGAATGTCAGCTTTCTTTGAGTTCCCAGTATTTATTCGCTAGTGTTATTTTTATACGGTGTTTTTTATTTTTGAATGTACTTTTGTGGTCATAGTATCGGGTTTTGAAATCTAAGAACTGTAGACACCGCACACTTTGCCCAGTCCAAAATAAATGTCTAACAAAAAGCGTAGTTTACCAAGCAACAATATTTGCGAAAGAAAACCCGAATAACAAGAAATATTACGTAGGCATGACTTCCTTAGATTTCAAAACCCGATACTATGACCACAAAAGTACATTCAAAAATAAAAAAAACACAGTATAAAAACAACACTAGCGAATAAATACTGGGAAACACATTATTAAAAATAAAGACAATGGATTATTAGATAAGAAATTTAGATCTATAAAATAGTTTAACAAAGATTAGCAATATTGTTTAAAAACTGGGAACACATTTTTAGTTATATAGATGGTGAAATAGATGATACTGTTTCTAGATCAATAAAATAGCTTAACAAAGATTAGCAATATGAATTCAACAACAACAAAAAACAAATATTAGTAATTAAAGAATGGGGATTAATTGATACTGTAAAACTTGAAAAATCCTAGCTTATTTAATAATATTCTTGTTCTGAACGATTAAATCCAATAACCAAGGTGAACTTCCACTTTCATTGGAGTAAAACGTACATGGACCGAAATAATATATTTATTAATAGAATACTTATTAATAGATGAATATTTAAGAACTTAATTCCCGAATTGATATTATTTGAATTAAAGCCACACATAACCCCAGAAAATTATGGCTAGATGACAAACGTATGTCAAATCTTTGGTAATAAAATGAGTATTACGATTAAGATATGCATTACAAACTCATAATTTGAATAGGTTAGCATAGATTTAATTGGTTTTGTTTAATTAATAAATAAATCATAAATGCATATAAAAAATTTGCCAAACTTACTCAGCATAAACATTAAAATATTGAACGTATTGAGTTACCTCCCTTTCAACGTTATGATTAGGATTTTGGTTACTTAAAATTCAACATAACCTTTAGAATTTCGAACGTACAGAGTTACTTTCCATTCAAGTCTAAAATATCCGATAATCGTGAATCTTTATAGGTAAGAACGAAAGAAAATAAAAAAATTAAAATAAATTTTGATCCTTAATTTTAAATGAAGAATAAGACTGCACTGAATTCAGAGTAATGTTAAACATTTTTTCCTTATGGACTAAGTTTTAAACAAAAACCGCTTTTTGAAATTACACAAGTAGGTTAGCCGATATTTTTGTAAATAAACAAAGCAGATTCCAGATACGAAACTAACATAGAATCGAAATAATATAGCTGAAGACTTAGTTCATTAATTCGGATTAGAAAATGATTTAGATTAAATAAAGAAATAAAGAAATTTAATTTAAGAAATGAATGAATAGTATTAGTAAAACATATTAAGTGAACATAGGTAATTAGTGGAAATGTTGTATGCTAATTTGATTAAAACTTTTTAAATAGAGATATGAAAATAGGTAAATATATAAATCTTTAAAAAACTTTGGAAGGATGAGATGTAGTTAAACTATTTTCTCATGTATTTTCCTTACAAGGGAAATGGATTCTATATTATTAATTGTTAAAGTGTTTTTTATTCAATACGTCTGGAGAAAGGCTGTTCTTGTGATAATTTTCAAACGACATAATGTTTGAATTTGTCCGAATAGTTTTGAAACAATTGTAACTAACTATGAAATACACTATTTGTCTCTATTAATCTATTTCTTGATGTCTTGGTTTTTGTTAAAACAATATATATATATATATATATATATATATATATATATATATATATATATATATATATATATATATATATATATATATTGTTTTAACAAAAACGAAGACAAAAAGACTAAAACCAAGAGGGTAGGGGAGTTTGAATTCTTGGAACCGAACTGAACAAGTCGGAATGTCGAAAATCTTACCAACGTTGACAGGAATACCCCCCTTTTTTTAATTACAAGTTATTCCGCCATGAAATTTGCGTCGAACTTTTAAAATTGAAAACGCCGAAAAATGAAAAAAAATGAAATATTATTTAAGTCAGACTTTTCTGATCGTCGTCGTATAATGGAGAATTACAATTCGACTGTTTTCTTTCGAGAGGCTAGTAAAATCTAGTGGTGTTTAAGGGGCTTGTGTGACTAGCGGTGTTTGAAGTTGATGTGAGTGCTGATCTGGGCACAGGGTAATGAGATGATCTTTAAAGATCATGGTGCATGTAGTTTGATAGTCGACAGTCCAAGGGAATCGAGTTCTTGGAACCGAACTGAACAGAGTGGAATGTAGAAAGTCGTACCAACACTGACAACCATCTTTGTAATTACAGAACTATGTGTCTACGACAATTACTGTTCTCACCTATCCTTTAAAATTCACGGATTTTCTTTTCCATGACCTCGGGCAGCACCAGGTAGCCATACCAGTATAACCTGGATACAAATTCATTAGTTACTTTATACATTAAAAAAATATTTAAGTGAGAACAATTAACCTATATAAATAAAACAGTAAATATATGTATGTGTGTGTAAATATTTAATCGATAAACTCTTAAACTACTGGTCACATGACACTAGAAATAACAGGAATTAGTAATCATACACCAAGGATGGTTTATAAAATCTTTGTTTGGATGAATGAATAACGCGTACAGAAATATGTCGGCAAGTTCAAATGCGAAATGTTCACTTCAGTTTGCCGACATATTTCTATTACTTTTGCGCATATGCAATTTCATGCATAGCTTGAAATATATATATATATATAGTATTCAATAGAGAATTGGTTCTCTAATAATAAACACGAAATCTGCGTAAATTAAAATATATCTTAGCGTATTTTTACAACAGGTAAAGTCTCTCCTCCATTAGTACTGAATAAGTTTTTGGTAAATTCTTAACGACATCAATTCATTGTGTATTTGCTGTCATATACTACTACTACTACTACTACTACTACTACTACATATACTGATACTGATAATACTCCTAGTATTCCCATCATCATCATCATCATCATCATCATCATCATCATCATCATCATCATCATCATCATCATCTTCTTCTTCTTCTTCTTCTTCTTCCTCCTCCTCATACTACTACTACTACTACTACTACTACTACTACTACTACTACTACTAGTACCACCACTACTACTAACAATAATAATAAACCCGAAAGCTGCATGAATCTAAACAAAAATATTTCATCGTATTTTGCACTGTGGCAACGCGTGATCAATCTACATAAAAAACATAAGCTCTCTCTCTAAAAAAAAAAAAAAAAAAAAAAAAAAAACCCCGAAAGAACCGGCAACATAAGGATGCCACGTCTTCTACAAAATATAATCGAGCTGATTCGTTTGTCGATTCACGTAGAAAGTGAATGACTCTAATACGTGGCAAATTAAGTCGTCGCATAATTGCTTCTTCTGTTTATCTTACTTTCAAATATTATCATCAGTTATTGTTTGTCTTAAAACGAAACGAAAACATAATTATTATTTAAGATCTGAATATAAATGAAACGGAATATTCACATAATTTCGAATTGTTTTTCTCATCATGAGTTCCGCCATCTTCGCAAATGTTCACTCATTATATTATAAACTTTTTGTTGTGTTTATTTCCTCTGTTTTCCTTGCTTAATATTTTGAATCTTCGACTCTTTTGAGTTCCTCTTTCTGACAGTTTTCCTCGTCTTGGTTTTAGCCATTGACGACCTTGATTGAAGTAAGTGTCAGATGGAGGTCTGAACAGGGCTGAAAGAGAGAAACAGACCAAATATCAAGGTTTCATGTATGATTTGAAAAGAAACTGGAATCTTAGGGAGATATCAATCATACGAGTTATTATAGGTGCTATAGGGCTTATGAAGAAAAACCTGAATTCCTACCTAACTAATATTCCTGGTGAACCAAGTGCAAAAGAGACCCAGACAATTGCACTTAAAGGAACAGCGAGGATACTAAAAAGAGCTCTCGGTTGATTTCAATAAAAAGCAGGGCAATGTTGGCAGTTGGTTTGGCTGCCCCATACCCAGCATTACAATCTTCAAAGGAAGAAAATTAAAAAAAATTTTTTACTCTTTGGCGATTAGGTGTTTTAGAACTGTTTTCTGCATTACCATTTATGCATTTAAATTAGGCTTCATGGACATTTGCATCTCATGACTTCTTGAGGTCACCAGAGGTCATTTTTTAAAAAAATCGTTTTCCTCGTCTTGTTTACTGCTGTGCTGAAATTTTTTGTAATGAGAGTTAAGTATTCGTACAATTTAGATTCTTCGGACTACTGTTCTCATCTTGAATATTTATTTGCCCAACGGTCGATATAACCTCTGACCTTCTTCAGGTGTATATTGTCAAACTCGGTAATCTTTATGCAAAACACTTACTGCTGGTTGCATAACGTTTCCGGTCTTTTCTGTTCCCTTTGCTGATCCTTTTTGTTCATCTTGGTTACTGCCATTTCCATAACGTTTTGTAACGCTGTGCACATTTTTTTTAACGGTATTGTTACATTTTAACGGACCTAAAACGTTGTAGACTCACTCGCAAGGAAACAGATGAAAGGAAATAACTTAAATCACTTTCTCCGGCCGCATGTGACTCTTCTTCTTCGCTGTGACGTCACCCACGTGTCTCGAACACGTGCTTTTCCGGATACCGGCTACATCTCGAACACATGCTCCTGTTGTCACGTCCCGAACACTGCTTCTCGGAACACCGCTTCTTTGAACACTTGCATTGCCGAACACCTGCTTTGCCAAACACCACTTCTTTCATCTCTGCTGTGACGTCACTTCGTGCATCCGGCCTAGCCAGTTGCATATCTTTACGCAGCTGCTGCTGCTTCTGGCGTCAGCGGCTCTGTTATAATTTTACTCTAGAGCTATCTTCAGGTGTTTTTTAGACCTGTTTTTGGTCCTGGATATGACCTTAAACTATATTCAGTGATGAGGCCAAAGTTTGCGGGCTTTGGGGAGTGTGGAGCCACCATTTAATTGCCATTGCTCCCAGGTCCACTCTGACGCGGAGTAGTAGTACCTGTTAGGGCCCCAACTATGGTTTAAATAGAAACCGACTTGAAAACAACAAATATTCTATTTAAATATTTTCTTCAATATCTTTGAATTCGGCATTAAATAACCTGAAAAGGGTTGATATATCGTAAAACAACCAACCACCCATCTAGAATTATTTTCCTTGTGTTGATTACTGCTATATGCATACCGTTCCATGGTTATTTAGCAGCATGTTATTTGGTTTCGAGGTGGAGACTAAAAAGATAAAATAAAGTTGAGTTATCGCTTCTTTTCTTTCTTTATTTTTTACTTTCTCAGCTCTAACATTGTACATTGCGACTTGGAACGTAAGGGGCTACCATCTGTGATCATGTCCACAAGTGTACGGTAAACTTTTCAAACCTTGGGATCAGATTCCGAGTCCACAGACATCAATTACAACCATTAGGTCAGGATCTTTGCAAATATAACGTTGGGACTCAGTCGGTTATAGAGTCCTTTAGTATCCGGCGTCGGACACTAAATTTGATCTTAGTTACACGACCACGTTGTGTTAATTTGATCGGAGTCACAGGTCACGTGGGAGATGACGCCTCAAGGTTCTCTCAACCGGGAAATTTTCGTTATTAGTTATTTCTGTGGTAAAAAATGATCACGTCTCGTTACGTTGTGCGGCGCCTCTATAATACAAAAGAACGTTCCTTGACGTAGTCGGTGTTGAATCACTGTTGTATATAAGAGTATTGTAAAGGATATCAACAACATTCCTACAGAAGAGCAGGGAAGGAATGAATCAATATAACAAGATGAACAGGAAAAGGAAGAGAAAAGCAAGGCTTTTTTGGTTAATCTTATGAATACATATTATAAATATTTGTCCACAGGTTAAATAAATCTGTACAAAAGTTCTGTTTAACAAAAATAATGATGAAACAAAAAATAAGAAAACAAAGTAATTGTTGTTTACGTGTCCATTTTCTTACCTTCTCTAGCTTACCAAGCTCGCACAGAAGTAATTGTTCATGTGAGAGAGAAGGGGGAGGGTAAGGGTTAGGGTTACTCTCTCTCCCTCTGCTTGTTAACGAAATTGTCGTAGCTTTTCACGAACCTCTCTCTCTCTCATTCCCTCTCTCTCTTTCTCTCTCTCTTCCCCCCTCTCTCTCTACTGGTTAACGTAATCGTCGTAGCTTTTTACAGTTTAATTTCCTTCTTTCCCCTTCTCTTTTCACGACAGATACAGCGAATAAATTTTTTTTCTACTGTCGTGATCAGAAGTTTATGGGTATTTTGAATCTTACAGGAACTGGTTAGTCTGTTAATCTCGATCTTTCTGTTTGAAGTGATTTTATAATCAGACTTCTAGTTATTGGCTTTGATTTCCCCCCCTGTGCTCATTTGTGATGGCTTCTGACCAGAGTGCAGATTTTTGAGTTATCATCATCTTCGCTTCTTTAAAATAATCGAAGATTATTGGCTTTTCATCTCAGCTAATTCTGTTTCTGTCCAGAGCTGTCTGATCCGCTCTTTACTATTTGCCCAAAACTGAACTGGTACTCGAACTCTAATCTCGAGCTCGACTAAACTGGAATAACAATAGGACTTAGCCCGAACTCTCTAGGACTCTCTGGAAACTACCTAGAACTCAACTGGTCAAAAACGTGCGTGCAACCATTTTATATCAAGGGAGGGGGGTTAATGGGTCGGTAAGACTCATCGCTTCCCAATAACCAATCAAAGTCTATCACTGTACTCTCCACTGGAAGGCGATTGGTCAAATGCTAATTCCAAGATTCTCGCATTTAAATTAGGCTTCAAGTATTTTTGGCTCTCATGATCTGTCGATACTTTGGGGTCACCAGAGGTCATTCTTTAATTCATCCGTAATTGGCATGTTAGCTCAACCGAACTGACATCTTATTAAAATTTCGTCAAAATCCTGTTTTAACCCAAACAATAGTTATTCTTAACGTTTAATTGTCCATCCAGCATATCTCTCAAATATATATATATATATATATATATATATATATATATATATATATATATATATATATATATATATATATATATATATATATCCCATCCGATATATACTAATGGAGTAATGAGTGGCCCTTGTTTAGGGTTAACGCCATCAGTATCAGCACTATAATTTGTTTTATATTTCCTACTTAAATAGGATGCTTAATTAGTAAGGTAGTAACTCCACGCACTTGACCTGTTGATGAGACACTTTTTTTTTTACACAGTGATCACCACTTATCAAGGCCCGAAAGCCACTCAGGGATAAGGGTTATTGCAAGTACATTACGTTAGTGTGGAGATTTGATGAAGTGTTTAATTAAGGGGGCGGGGCATTAGGAATTTGTTAACATTGGACTAGAAGACATCCAAGTTGTAGTCCGGAGGGAAGCAGGTAGACGGAACAGAGTTCCACAGGCGTGCAGTTCTAAGAAAGAAGCTTTGTTCATGGAATCCGCGTTTTGATTTAGGCACAGATATAGAGTGGGGGAAATTTTTCACAGTGGATTTCAGCTAGACGGGTGTTTTTCGTGAAAGATTGGCGAGGGGGGACCAGAGATTGAATTCAGACGAGCACCTGCCATTGAAATAACGATAAAACAAGGATAGGCTCGCAACGTCTCTTCTGTGGGAGAGAGGTTGCAGGGTAGAGAAAAGGGCATCCCCCACTAAGCCACGAAGTCTATTTTGTACTCTGTCAAGGCAGGATAGGCTGTTTTTAGCAGCTCCTGCCCAGATATGGCAACAGTATTCCATCCTTGGACGTACTTGGCTTTTATATAGATAGAGAATTGCATCAGTAGTGAGATATCTTCTGGAGCGGTAGAAGGATCCCACCATCTTTCCAGCGACCTTGGCAACGGACTTGATGTACGTGTTCCATTTCAGATCAGGAGTAAAGGTCAAACCCAGAAGCTTGTCAAAACACGGGGCCTCACCTAGACGAGAGCCATCCATCACAATTGATGCCAGCTGGGGATCAGAGCGTTGATAATGTAAGGATAAGAGTTTGGTTTTGGATGCATTAAAGGTAACCAGCCACATCTTCCCCCACTGAACCACGCGCTCGAGATCAGAGGAGAGAGAATCAGAGAGAACTTTATCATTTACAGCCTTTGATGTGTTGCCGTAGATGGTCGTGTCATCAGTATAGATGTCAACGAATGATTTAAGTGTGTATTTAGGGAGGTCATTGATGTAGATCAGAAAGAGAGTTGGGCCCAGGATTGACCCCTGAGGGACTCCAGCGTTTATATTGCAGGCCTCCGATTTTTGTCCATCTACCACTACTCTTATGAGCCTATCGGAGAGAAATGATTTAATGATTGAGAAAACATTTCCAGTTATACCGTAGCTGGAAATCTTGTGAAGTAGACCCTTATGCCATACCTTGTCGAAGGCCTTTGATATGTCAAGAGCAATTGCCCTAGAAAGGAAGCCTTTGTCAAGAGATTCACTAATCCTGTGGGATGTAACCGTCAGCACATCTGCGGTAGATCTTGCAGAGCGGAAACCATATTGTGTGTCACTAAGAAGGTTATTCCTGCTGAGGTGGTTGACTATTTCTCTATTTAATATGGATTCCAGCAACTTACTCATAACACACAGGAGACTTATTGGTCTGTACTGAGAGAGAGATGACTTATAACCTGAATTCTTAAATACAGGGCAAACTGATGAGGTCTTCCAGGGAGTCGGAAAGCATTTTTCCTTTAGCGCTTAAATAGTTTCGTAAGTATGGGAGCAAGTTCTGGTTGAAGCTTTTTTAACACTATAATTGGGATGCCATCAGGGCCAGTTGCTTTACTGGAATCTAGGTTCTTTATTAGCTTGGCGACCTCATGCACGGATATTTGTATGCTACCTAGCTTGTTCTGTGTTATAGGATGAAATATGGGGAGTTGATGGCCTTCGTCGCATAGGGTAGAATTAGCTGCAAAGTTCTTTGCAAATAGTTTGGCCTTGTCTGACGCTGACGAGATGACCTCTCGTCCATTGATAATGGTTGGCATAGAACGCACACTTCTGTTCAGGATCCTATTTGTTATTTGCCAAAACTGGTGGGATCCAAGCCGCTGATCAGCTACCTTGGATTTAACAGACTGGGCATATAGCTCTCTTGCATTTTTTATTACTCTTTTACAGTAGTTGCTGGCAAACCTGAAAGCAGCTTTAGTCTCAGTGCATCTATTATGTTGGTAGCTATGGAAAAAGTGATTTCTGTGCGTGATAGCAGCAGCACATTCTGGGGAGAACCATGGCTGGCTGTTGGGCTTTTGTTGGGATTTTTTAGATGGTATGAATTGGTCTCTGCCTACAATTAACCATTCGGTCGGATCTGATACTATAGAGGACACTTCCTTTTTAAACATGGAGTGCAGAGGTAAATCAGATATGAATGTACGGAAGCTATCCCAGTCAACCATAGAGTATCGGTATACAGTACGGTGGAGGGGTACGTCTGGGGGCTTCTTACATTTCGTTTTTATCTTAACTGATACGACGGAGTGATCGGATGATCCTAGAGGAGAATGAACGGAACATGAACATAGGTCAGGGGAAGTTGAGAGAAAAAGGTCTATGAGGCTTGCATATTGACCGGGTGTATCGGGCACACGGGTGGGTTCGCGAACAATCTGAGTGAGGTCATAAGCAATGGCAAAATCATGACAAAAACTCCCCTCATCATCTGTCTTATTTGAATGGGTTAACCATTCCACGTTATGGATTTTGAAGTCACCACAGATGTGGATGCTAGCCGAGGGATGTAAAGACAGTATGTGGTCTATTTTCTCAAATATGCTTTTAAAGATAGTGCAGTGGTGTTAGCAAGTGCAACCCTGAAGCACATATAGGGTAAATTAGGATCTTTTCTAGAGATATCCCTGCCACACGGGAAGCCATCCTTAATGTAGGCACATATTCCATGCCCATGACGATCTTGGGTGTCAGATTTAGCTGTTAAATTAGAGTATCCGTTAATTATGAACTCATCTAGGGAAGTGGTCGGCCCTATTCCAGTTTCACTTAGAAATAATATGTCAGGTTTCGTCTCCTGTAATTGGGTTTCAACCTCTGGAAGGTTGGAACGTAGACCCCTGATGTTGGAGAAGGAGACCTGGTAGTAGGGGTCTACGTTGGAAGATGAGGTTCTAGGTTTAATCGAGTTTTTATTCTGGAGATATTTCATGTTGAGGTTTTGGGATTTGTGGAATAGGTCGGCATACTTGGTTAGAGCAGTACAGAGAGGGAAAGTAAGAGAGAAAAAGACAGGAAACATTTTTTTGTAGCACACGAAAAGGTAAAGCCGTAACAATTACCCACTAGTATGGCATCGAGAGACCCCACCAGAGACTATTGCATGGTCCAGATCCACTCACCAAATGGCAATACAGCAGTCCCAGTACTTTGCGCCTGCTGATAGGACAGCCTCCTTAGTGGTTACTCCAAGGTTCGGGTCCCTGATTATCAGGCGGATAACGTCAGCCCAGACAAAACGTTTACCTCCAGCACCATTACTAGTGACATGGCCACAAGGACAGACAGAGACAGAAAAATTTCCGACATCTCAGACTACTGGTCACCAAGTACTACCGACCTTTAAGCAGCTTTTTCTTTACCCTTTGTCAGAAAAATCACTCATTGAATGAGGACTGAATGACAAAATAGGAGAAGCGAGAGTTACTGGAGCTGCCGCTAACACAACCACTGTATTATCTACTCTCCATATAAAAAAACAAAAAACAAAAAAAAAAACGAGGGGAGGAGGGGAATGGGGACAAGTGACTTATTTATATCTAAGTATTAAGTCCGGTGCTAAGTTAACAATTCAGGACACTTTTGATGATAATCTCTCCTCCCATATTAATGGGTGGAAGTTTGTCGTTATCTATCGAGTTTAAATCATCAGAGTTTCATCTTATAATTAATTAAAATCCAATAATTAACTATTATCAATCATCAATTATTATCAATTATTATCACTTATCTGTAATGGGGTCTGGCGGCCTCCAGTGTCCAGCCCAAACATGGGGTGTTGGGCGGCACGATGTCTGTTCACATTATATTTACACTTCTGCATGTTAGTGGAGTCAAGGAAGCGGGAACCAGGGAGGGAATTCCAAAGTCTATAACGTCTAGGTAAGAAACTATTAGATTAGAAAACTTTCTCGTATCTAGGAACTTAATAGTGAAGGGGTGGAGTTTTGCTGCTTTTTGGGTCAGTTTGAAGGGGGCGCAGATGCTATGAGTTCAGAGAACTTTCAACTTAAGTATTTCTAAAACAAGTACTGGGATGCAACATTGCGGCGATGGAACAGGGGTTGGAACTTAACCGATAGTGTGAGACCTATTAAATTTGAGATTACTTTTTTATTTTAGAGTGAGAGACTAATGGCATGTTATATTGTCGTCTATATATTTTATAGATGCATTTTAACGAGATACATGCTATAGTATATACACTCTGGTGACCATGGTTTTTGTAATCAAAGAACAACTTCTTAAATCAACAAAGTTTTATTTATTTTACAGATGATAATCTGACAAGCGAGAAAATTCGGGCCAGTATGAGTAGTGGGGGGGCGGTTAATCGATCAGACGACGACAGAAGTGTGTCGCTAACTTCTCTCCATTTTTCATTGTCTTTGTTTTGACTTTTATTTATATTTAAAATTCCGTTGGTTAGAATGGTTCAGTTATTGACATTTATTTTTACATTCTTTTTTCTATCGTACTATACTTTGTATTTTTAGTCATTCCAATCCAGAGTTATTTTCTCTCATCGTTTCTTGATCTCGATTCTTCAATCGGGATGTACGGTTGACGTCATCGCCAGCAATCGGATTTACATCTGGTTTTTCCCGGATCCGATATAATTTTCGGCGCAATCTGTCACCTACTCATCAAGTGACACTAATAATCCATACATGTAGATTTGTATAGACATAGGATACTCTCATAGGTGAGTAATTTTTAGCAACTGTCAACGACTCTTTATCTGAGAGTACGTCTTTCAAGCTCCTTGGCCTAACGTTCACAGGAAACATGAGTTGGAACAATTACATCGAGGGCATTGCCAGAGCTGCTGCGAGGAAGGTGGGCTCTCTCTACCGTGCTAGAAAACTACTAACACCCGAAAGTATCCTGTACCTCTATAAGGCAACCATTCGCCCATGTATGGAGTATTGCTGTCATATTTGGGCTGGTGCATCGGCTACTAGTCTCTCGCTCCTTGACAAGGTTCAAAAGAGAGTCGCAAATCTGATAGGCCCTGAACTGGCATCTAAGCGTCAGCCTCTGTCCCATCGACGAAACGTTGCATCCCTCTGCCTGTTCTACAAGTATTTTAATGGTGAATGCTCTAACGAACCGCAAGCACTTGTGCCCACACGACGTGAACACCCTCGACAGACCCGACAGGCTGCAAAATCCCACTCCCACACTGTAGAGATCCCTAGATGTAAAAGATCTTTCTACTCCAGTAGCTTCTTCCTCAGAACCGCTAGACTTTATAATTCCCTTCCAGGTCCCTGCTTCCCCAACTGTACTGAGGTGCAGAAGTTCAAGTGCAATGTGAAAAGACATCTGGCTGGCCAAATCCCTACATAGTGCCCCAGTAGTTGTTGCCTCTGATAGTAGCCCCCTACACCAAAGTGGCAATGTGCCTTGTTTGGGGTGAAAATGTAACAATAAAAAAAAGCACGATAGAGGAAGTCTACCTTATTTGCAGCAGCCTGTGCAATGTCCTCAATGTATTTGTTACAATTCATATTGCCCGTGAATATTAAGCCGAGGTGTTTGAACGAAGGACTCTCAGGTAGAATTTTCTTAGTCATGGCAACTCGTGGTGGAAAAGATTTCGTGCAATTATTAAAGGAAAGAAGTTTAGTCTTAGTAGCATTGAATGTTGCCACCCATTTATGGCTCCATTCCACTACGGAATGAAAGTCAGGTCCATTGCCTTGGATATGTGTACACTTGTTTTTCTTCTCATATCTATTCTAGGATTAATATCATTTGTCACGTCTCAGACATAATTTTAGTTAGTTGTAGGGAAAATTGTACCTTACCTTGATAGTGTGTGTGTGTGTGTGTATGCTTTGTATGTTCGATCACTTGATAAAAAAAGAGAAAAAATGGCGACTAGCGGTTGCTTTTATATTTGACGATCACGCGTGAGTAACGCAGACTCTATCCGTCTCTATGCAAATGATATTATATCACAAAAGGAACTGTGGAGAGAACGGGTGGTTGATTTAGAAGAAAACGAAGGCAGAAAGGTGCGACAGACTGTTTGAGTTAAATAGAAAAAACATGGATAGAAAAGATCAAAGCTTATTTAAACTGACTTTCAAGCTAAAATGATGTTGAAAAAAATTAAAAAAAAAAAGCCCAAAACAAATAAAAATCAGAAACAAGCCATTAAGCTAGCATATCACTGATCATTCGAATCATCTTCAATATTACTCAACCGGAAGTTGGTTTTATATCCATTCAATAACTATGTATACATAAGTGATTTCACTCGTATATTATAAGATATTTATTTTAATTTAAAGTTTTAGGTATGATGAAAGATGACTGACGGTATTAGATGCGTTGTTGAAGTTTCTGGCGGGGCGCGCAGCAGGATTGGACAGTTTAGCGCCGAACATTTAATTGAAAAATATTTGAACAGGTGCTTGCGGATAATATCGATTTGTTAAATAGTAACTAAATACAGGGGGAGACTAAGGAGAGAAAAAACGAAAGAAAAAAAAAGAAGAAGAAAAAACAGAAGGTGTTAATGGTTACTATTTCGTTTATTACTTTTGTTAATCAAAAATAAAAGAGCAATGCAATGAACAAGAAAATGTATAGAAACACTAGGGGGTATTATGCGTTTGACGTTGCCGGGTCGTAAAATACGCTTAAATATATTTTAATTCATGCAAATTTCGTATTTATTATTACAGAGCCAATTCTCTATTAAATATTATATTGTACCTAATATATAGTGGTGATTTCAAAAGTGTTTTTTTAAAAAAATACTTGAGTACCATCAGCTAGAATCGAAACCAAAACATTTAGCGCTTCAGTCAGAGTTCGATAAGGACGGTAAAGAGAAAACTGTGTTCTTCTGCCACCGGACAGGAGAACGTGATGTCGCTAAAACTCGCGAAAGTCCCCAGAGTCTCCGGGAATTAATGTCCATAGTTCTACAGGGGCAGGAATTACCGTCTTTGCATGGTATTTTAATATTCTCAGATACGATGAAAAGTCATTTAGATCACATAGATAGGGTACTTACCAGTTTACGTAAGCAAAACTTCAGGTTGAAAGCCACGAAATGTGAGTTTTTTCAGGAGAGAAGTACAGTATTTGGGGCCCAAAGTAATTTAACAAGGTATACAGCCAGACCTGGATAAAGTAAAATCGATAAAAACGATTTCGACTCCAACTACTGTGAGACAAACGAGAGCTTTGATCGGTATAACATCATCGACGATTTATAAAAAAAAATTCTGAGATCGCCGTTAATGCGTTTGACGAGGAAATATGCGAGGTTCTGATGGGATATAACGTTTTCAACCCACAATTGACGACAAGGCACACAACGTGTAGTTCTAGGTGGTTAGGACTCCCAGCAAAGTTTATGAAGACAGGGTTGATATGACGTCGGGTGCAGTAGTGGATGATCTCTGCTATCCTCTTTCTTCTGCTGAAAAGAAATATCATTTAACTTGGTTGTTCTTTGTTTTAAGTTCTCTTGTAAGTATTTACAATAATAATAACCAACACTGGTTGTAGTTTTCGTATAATTAATTATTTACAAAAGAGAAAAATAAAAATATTAAGTATGTACAGTTTTTCACAGGAGAATCAAATTAAAAGAAAGAAAATATCGTTTGCAAGTTTTCTCTTTCTGGTGGTTACAATATTCGATGAACAAGGCCTTATTAAGTTGTTTTAATAACTAATCGGTCATACCTTGGTTCGTCCTGATTGGATAATCAGCTACCTTACCCCCACATCCAGATCAGGTAATTTTCCACCAACAATGATTTTCACTGACAATCGTCACACGCACGCGGGAACCAGTACTGACCCTAGGGATCAGCTCGAGACCAAACATCCACTAATATCTCTAAATAATCATGTTTCATAGAAATATTGTTTCATATTTTCAACTTTGTTTTTCACTTTACAAAGGAAATGTATTTCACATCGGCGACCACGTCATCTCCCATTCCAACTAACAGGGTGATCTGGTGTTTTCAAGACCTGTCATTAAAATAAAAGTGCTCTAATTTCTGATTCGCTCGCCCCTTTGTGGGACAATGCTCCACCATAGTTCCAATTTAGTTATCTCTTTTTACCATGGTTGGTTGGATCACACATGCCAGTCGGCCTTTGATAGCCTAAAAACGAAACTCGCAGATATAACTATACTAGCTTATCCCGGTCTCGAGAATGACCACCGACTGTACACGGACGCCCTCGATCATGTGATTGGTGCATGTCTGGCGCAAATTGTCTATGATCAGAGGGGGAGTAAAGAGGTTGAAAAACTAATTTAGTTCTTATCCCATAAACTTAGTGATACGCAGACAATATAGTCGACTATAGAAAGAGAAGCATACGCGATACACTACGCCCTTAAAAAGTTGAATCAATATTTGTATAATGCAGAATACACTGTCTATAACAATCGCAGACCCCTAGAATATTTATCAAACTCGTCTATACAGAATAGGAAAATACAGACGTGGACTTTGAGTATGCACCATACAATACCTGAAGGGAAAGAACAATGTTTGTGCGGATCTCTTGTCACGCGCCATCGATTCGAGCCAAGACAATGACGATCCTCCGATAGGAAAAGACGGTAGGAATTACTCGGTAAGTGTAATAATCTCGAATCGTTTTGAACCAAAAAGAGTTTGCGTCGTATAAGAAGGCTGAGGGCTCATCGGTGTGGCACGAACGTTTTATGTTATCGGGTTTAGATTTAATTAGGGAACAAGTGGCAGATAAGGAAAATTTAGATTTAAAGATGCAGATGAAAGATGGTAAATCGTACAAAATGGAAAGAAGTTCATAGTGATGGACTATATAGTGTAATACTTATCACAACTCGACGACAAATCATTGATAAGGTTTTATGTACTGTCGCATCTTAGAAAAAAAGTGTAACTGCTGTACCATGACAATAATGGTCACATAGGTATGGAAAAGACGTTTCATGCCATTAAGCAAAAATATTTCTGTCCGTGTTTATTTAAGGAGGTGGATAAATATGTAAGCAAATGGATTCCGTGCCAAACCCGAAACCAGAGGAAACAACAATCACGAACGCAGGAGTGCGATCTGCCTCCTTTTCCTTTCGTAAAACTGGCGTTGGATATTTCCAGGCCATAACCAAAGACACTCTAGGGTAACCAGTACATAGTGACGTTTATCGATATGTATAGTGGTTAACCGGGAGCTTTAGCGGTCCCTAATAAGAAAGCAGAAATGATGGTGCATCTGCTGTTGGATGGGGGCACCACTTCAGTTGTTAACAGACAATGGACCCGAAAATGTAAACAAAGTGATGAAGAAGGCATTGGAGCACCTCAACATACATCACGTGACCACGTCGTTTTATCACCCCCCCAAAGTAACGGCAAAGTAGAAAAAATTCATAGAACGATGCATGACGTTTTAGCGAAAAAGGTCGAGAACAATGAACAGTCGTGGGATATATACATTAACCGAATATTGGCGACTGGCAGACTCCATGTGAGCGAAACGACGAAATTCACACCATACCACTCGCTTTACAACAGAATCGTGATCCTGCCATTAGATAATATATTGATGTCTCGAAGAGGATGAGCAGCAGAAGATCACTCTACAAGAGATGCATCGATTTCTTACTTCGATTAAGGATAACATTCGGAAAGCTAGGAAAAAGTGGTAAAGAACTCGAATAAGAAAACAAAGTTCGTAGATTTTAACATTTGAGATCTGGTTTATTATAAGAACCACCAAATGGGGGGGGGGAGCTAAATGTACGTTGGAAACTATATTATGTTGTTATAGATAAAACAGGCCCCGTCTCATATTGGATTAAGGATTAGTTGATGGGTTCCGTGACAAAGATGCATGCGGAACATCTTCGGGCAGCGTCGACCGAGGAATGGGAAATTCCCAGCACGGAAAGACCGTTAAGAAAGATCGCATTGATAAGTCGGATAGCGAGTCAACCATGGAATAAGTTGAAATCCCAATACAGCGGAGTCGACATCAACGGGAAAGGCCGGATGAGTAGTCTGACGTACCGTTGATGGAGCGGAGATTCATATGTAGCATGGAACTTGCAAATAGCCTGTACGTGAGTTATCCTCTATTTGCATCAGTTGCGGAGGTCGAAGACGATAATAGGATCCGTTCGGAAAGGCCTAAAGTAGGTTTGGAGTTTGGAAGTAGGGGAGAGGAACGTGTGAAATGGAATTGTTTATTTTGGGTAAGATCTGTATTCTGTTTTTAGCTATCCTGTAAAATATGTTAGAAAAAATATTCCTTCTCGGGCTTCGTTCCATGCGTAACACTTTGGAAGATGATTGTATCTAACCGAGTGTGCGGCGCGTTCTTAATGAATTATAAAAAATATGAGAAAGATAAAAGAAATTATTTTTTTAAACTTGAGCTGTGTAAACACACACAGGAGTCATCGAGTGTCATCTACCGATGCTAATTTTTTAATCACGACACGGTTACCGTCGAATGATTTTCCCGATGTATCGGGTCTTCTCCGTATTAAGACATTTAACAAAAGAAAAAGAAAAAAATATTCTTAGAAAGAAAAAAATTAACAGTAAAATTGTAATGACTTGAATTAACAAGACAGTGCCGAGTCGAAAAATGTATTGATATGATTGATATTCGTACAGACTTCAGCTTGCAGGAAAAAAATAAATAAAAAGAAATAATTTTTAAAGCATAAATGTACGGACATAACACGTTTATGTAAGTAAAAAGAAAAAAGTAAATGAAAACAATAATATGAGCATATTATACTGAAATTTTAAATGTTGTACAATGTTCATGTTGGTTGTTTTCTGTTATAAATGTGTTTTGCTGATTTGAAAAAATATAATATATACATACCTAGACCGACGAGCCACTAATATATATATATATATATATATATATATATATATATATATATATATATATATATATATATATATATATATATTACTTCACATACAGTAATGTTTCGCAGCTCATCACTGCGGCTAGACAGGTAACTGCCTCAAACCAGGATCGAAACCCGACCGCCCAAATGACAATCAAGCTTTCTCACCATTGCGCTATACGGCTGATGCTGAATGGTTAATGAATTAACGATGTTTTGATATCGTCCAAATGCCTCCTCTCGATTTGTTTACACAAATAGAGTATTGTGAGAAATGCATAGTCCGATCTACAGTTCCTTTGTTTTTTGGAAAATGGAGAGGGAAGGGAATGTCGCGTGAGGAAAGAACCGCACACATGACAACTGGTAGCAAACGCACTGAACGATGTGGTCAGGATATCAGAATTTATATCGTCGGCGGTGAAATGACAACTGTTTGACTCAACGAAGCTGTTGAGGTGAGCGTGGTAGAACAGGCAACATATATAGCCCCAAGAAAAAGGTAAAAGCGAAGAGAAGCAGCATTACACAAGCTCGTGATTTGTACCGCGAAGGAGGAAAAGAATGGGGAAAACGTGACGTTTTTGCTGTTACGACCACCGCCAAACCGGAAGTGACGTTGGTTTAAATTAAGACTAGACAATCGAAAAGAGGGGATGACTTTTGAAACTGTCGGCAAAAAGGCGAGCCATCCATGTAGAAAGCTGCCCAGTAGAGGGTGAAGAAATTAATGTTTTTAGCCAATTTTTAGATGTGTCGTCTAAAGGGTCGAGCTTTAAAAGTACAAAGTCGAATTATAATCAGTAGCAGCCATCTGTAAATTCACATACAAAAACCTCAAGACAGATAAAAATGGTATAAAGAGGGAGAGGGTTAAATCATAAAACTAGAGGCAGAGGAGGAAAGACGGCGAAAGAAATAGGAGGGGAAAACTGGAGAGGGGTGAGTTATTAAGAGAGACAGAAGAGGCAGGCGGTTAAGTAGATGGGCGGGGTTGGCTATGACCTGGCAGTTTATATAAAAAAATTAAAATATGGATTATAAAATATAAAATGTATTTCCGGTCTTGGAGACGGATAGAAATAAGTAACAATTGAATTCAGATCAGTGGGAAATTTAAAATCGCTCATATATATATATATATATATATATATATATATATATATATATATATATATATATATATATATATATATATATATAACTAGAACCGTTTCTCCTCCTTCGTGAAGTTACAATAAGAATACAGGGAGGCAGCTACCAAGGAGACTAGTACTACTGCTGCCACTCAACCACATACAAGTACATACTTAGACTTAGGAAAAGAGATACAGTATACAAGTTTACAGATATAAAAGAAAGAATAAATCACCTCAGTATATGGACGAATTAAAGCTTGAGATGAGAAACTGGAACTGTTCAAATGATAAGAGGAAAAAGAAATGAATTCTCCAGTTCACTTGTATTACTTTTCTTTTTTACTTTAACAATAAATGCGTTTGTGCTTAACACGTAACAATATAAAAATAAAAATGTTTATAGAATAACTGATATCTTATTTAAAATTATAACCAGACATATCTAAAAAATAAATAAACCTTTGATTAATACATGGGCAGTCATTGGCTTGCGAAAATAGTAGCGGAAATAGCAAAGAATCAGTTTGGTTGTCTAGTAAACTTAATATTAAGAAAAATTTCTATACAATAGTCTGACGAATACTCACGAAGATAAAAAGTGAAAATTTTTTGTAGTTTTGTTTCCATATACTTTTGTAACTTACTATATATATATGATGATTGAAACGTCTTGTCAGATGAGTGCCACTCCCTCAGACACTTAAAGTCCATCAGCCCCGAAATGACTTTTTTTTCAGTCCTACCGGTGAATTCACACGCTTAAGCAGGCATGACACTGAAGACGGTCATTGAGATTAATTATTACATGTGTCCGGCATTTCAGGCCTCTACGCGTCACAACTTTTTCTTCGCCAGAGGACCATTTTTATAGACAAATGCCTGAGGGAGTGTCTATACACAGATGATGTTACAGAGTCTTAGCTTTGTACGACAGCTAAGTCTCTCTCTCGGTTCAAAATGTTGAGATCTAGCAACAAGCAAGAGCAAGATAGCCAGCAACAAGTTAAACTGCAGACCAGCTTAATGCGGGTAATGGTATCCCGCATTATGGTTTTTTTAAATAAGAGATGTTTTTCTCCTAGAAAGGTTGCCTTTACCACGGCTTACGGGAGCCCTCTCCACCCCAACACACACATACATACACACAAACATACACGGTGCTAGTTAGCCGTTGACCCCGAAAAAGGGTTCATTCGCCCTTTGGAAGGTCTTGTATTTAATCCTTTAGGGAGACTAGCCACCCTCAACACCAAACAAGTCTGGTGGGGGAACCAGTTTAGTCGCCGGTGACCCAACCATGAGGCAGGTAGTACTGGGTTACATGGTACCAGTAGAATATGACATGACATGACAATACTATATATATATATATATATATATATATATATATATATATATATATATATATATATATATATATGTGTGTGTGTGTGTGATGAGACGATTCCAATATTTTTCCCGATTCCGATACAATTACCGATTCCTTACTAAATGTTAGATTCCGATACAATTACCGATTCCGATTCTTTATAAATATCTAAATAGTTTAATACTGACTGGTTATTTTCCCCTGATTACCATAGAAACACATGATAAATGTGGAGATATTTTCATCAACGAAAAAATTCCCTGGAGGGGATCATCTATCGATTTTAGTTTTACTAGTAGTTATAAAACCCATAGATATTTATTATTTTATAATTATATCGGAAAAAGGAAGAGTTTGGTTTAAGAATATTCAGATAAAAAAAGACAATTAAAAGAATCGTTTTGGCATCGGAAACTATGTACAAATTTTCCGATTCCGATACCGATTCCGATACTCTCAAATCTTCTGATTTTTTCGATTCCCGACTCTGATTCCGATTAAACGTCTCAACAGTAATATATATATATATATATATATATATATATATATATATATATATATATATATATATATATATATATATATATAATGCGAATGAGAAGGAAAACCTAAAATACATAAATGGTAATCAACGTTTCGTTCCTATTTCAGAGAGACATCATCAGGATTGGGTTAAAAAATGCTGAGGAAACAGGTTACAGACCACATTCGGATGAAGGGGATCTATGGTCTGTAACTTGTTTCTTCAACATTTTTTTTTTACCAAATCCTGATGATGTCCTCTGAAAATGGGAACGAAACGTTGATTACCATTTATGTATATTTGGTTTTCCTTTTCATTAGCATAACGTCAGTCATCGTTTGTATTTTATTCATACACACACACACACGCACGCACACACGCACACACATATACATATAGATATGTATATAAATATAAAAGTTTTTATACAATGACCGTTGCTTGTACACCAGCATTGCTTCCAACAAAGCCTTCATCAGATAATGACTCTGGGTTCAGACATGGTTTCGAGCCGAAGCATCATTATCACTAGCCCAGAGCGCTCCAGACTTTGTTTGATTGTTATCTTTCTAACTTTCACTGGTGTGCTCAGTCCAAACTTTCCTCAAATGGAACCGTTAATTCGATGATGAAACTTGTGTTCAAATTAACGGACCAAATGATGATATCTGGACGCTGATCAGTTGGAAATACGAACCGGCGTTTTAAGTTAAATAAAACGCACCAGTCCGTGCATCCATGAATGACGATATTTGACTATTTTTGCATAAATATAAAATTATTTTTTTTAAAATTACATTTTAACCCCAAACAAGGCACATTGCCACTTTGACGTAGGGGGCTACTATCAGGGACATAAACTACAGGGGTACTATGTGGGGAGCTGGGCAGCAAGACGTCGGTTCACCTTACACTTAAACTTCTGCATGTCAGTACAGTTGGGGAAGCAGAAACCCGGAAAACCTGGGAAGAAACTACTGGAGTAGAAGGCTCTCTTACATCTAGGGATCTCTACTGTGTAGGGGTGGGATTTAGCTGCTTGTCGGGTTTGTCGGGGGTATTTACGCCGAGGGAGTAAAAGTGTTATGCAGTGGTCTTATTATAGATGACGAATTATATGTTTGTTGCTGCGTGTTCGTCTTAGAGTGTTCATGTAAGTGAGATACAGACAGGGTACATTTCAATGTGACAGTGACATGTAATACACAATGAGAGGGGCATAGATTTATAGATAGAAGAGAGATTGACATTTATACAGTTATGACAGTTCTGGGAGTGTTTCTATAAACATTATATTCCTTTAACACATATATGTTTGAGATGATGATTATCAGTTCTTTTATCATAAAGAAGGAACAGCTGAGAGGGAAAACATTCTTAAGATGATGAAGACACATTACTTATATGAATTTTATACACAAAGTTCTTTATACAGATAAGTGGAATACAAGTTCTTATAAATGCATTTGTTTGTTGAATGACACAACACAAGACAGCTGTTACAAAATATGATGACGTCCTTTATTTCTTTGACCGGTCAATGATTTCGCATCAAGGAATTCAAAGTTTCTACATGATTTCAACTTCTACCTTCGCTTCCAAGGGGATGTCATCTCTGTCTGTCCGACCCTGTCTGACCTCTGCCTCGACACTGACTCGACTCTCTCTGACTACTCTCTGTTTGTCTCACTAAAGCTCTAACTATATTGACAACTCATCTCTTCCATGACGTCATTGCATGACCAAACAACGTGCATATCGATCCCGCGGCCTGACATGCCTCACGTGTCTAAACATGCACTGTTCCTCACATGTCTACAACAAGAGTTCTCTAAACTATTTCGGACTAACCTACTTTCAAATATGTTTTAACATTTTCCTATTTCGTTTCAAATCCCTTCTTCAATAAACAGAATTGAATCAACTTTCTTTTTCAATAACATTACTAAACAACGAATTCCTTTTTCAACAAAAATCTGCTTATTTATTTTAAACTCTCGATCGGAATTCTCCTGAATCTTAATTACAAATCTACTTCCCAAGTTCGAATTCTCGGACTATCCTATCTCAGTTTTACTTACTTACAAGAACAGGTGACCTGTTCTCTAACAAAAGTGCTTGCAGTTCATCGGAGCATTCTCCGTTAAAGTTCTTGCAGAACAGGAAGAGGGATGATACATTTCGTCGATGGGACAGAGGCTGAAGCTTAGATGACAATTCAGGACCTATCAGGTTGGCGACTCTCTTTTGAACCTTGTCTAGGAGCGAAAGACTAGTAATATGACAACAATACTCCATACATGGGCGAATGGTGGCCTTATAGAGGTACATGATACTTTTGGTGTTAGTAGCTTTCTAGCACGGTAGAGAGAACCTACCTTTTTCGTAACGGTCATGGCAATGCTCTCAATGTAATTGTTACAACTCACGTTTCCTGTGAACGTTAGACCGAGGAGTTTAAAGGAACTACTTTTAGATAAAGAGTCTTTGAAACTATTTTGAACTATTTCCTTCTTTAGCAAAACGAACTGCTGTACTGGCGACATTTTGGGTTGTATTGGTAGTCATATAACCTATCTTCCAATCCTCCACAACAATATTCAATACTTCGTTGTGTCTCCACGTGTAGCTTCTTAGGAAATGTTTGCATCCAGTGAGAATATGTTCGAAGTTGCCAGTTTTCCTATATGCCCTGCATCGATCGGATGTAGTTAACCCCCAGGCATGAAAGTTAACTGGTGTTGGTAAAATTATCTAGGCGGCCTTTATAAGAAAATTTAATCTTTTAGAATATATATATATATATATATATATATATATATATATATATATATATATATATATATATATATATATAAGAGCAAATAGTTAAAACATGTTAAAAACACTTTGAAAAAGAGTTAAAAACATATCTAATCTGAAAAAGAAACACTTAATAAGTGGATAGTCCTTAATCCGCGAAGTTTCGAAGAAATACTTTTCTTCTCATCAGAGGGTAGAAAATAGCAAAATGCGGGATCGGATTTTGCATACAGAAGTATTTAATGAAACTGCAAGTAAGTCAAAAATCTTACTTGATAACAAAAAGTGAAGCAGAGAGAACATGGTGAAGAAAAAGTTGATTTCACGTGAATGGGCAACCAGGTGAAAGGAAAAACACCCTATGACGGTAAAATCCAAAAATGTAAGGCCAAGAAAGTTAATTTAATTTTCCATTCGCACAAAGTGACCTTTTCTGTTTGTGTGCTGAACGATCATACAAAACTACTCTGTCAATTTTGGTCCACTGACTTAAAACTTGACATAGAGGAGATTTGAATCCATAAATAAATTCGATTTGGTTTTTATCCGGTAACAATAGCTGCTAAAAAGTCAAAATACATTCATACGTTAACGTCGGTGAACTTTTTTAGAATTTTAGTATCTCTGTTTTTAGCTCAAACGGTAAAGAATAAAGCGAGAGTGCTAAATATTTTGGTATCGATTCTAATTGATGACACCCGAGTTATGTATTTATATATTCATATATTGTGTTAACTTTTGAAATCACTACTATATATTAGGTACAATATAATAAACAATAGACAATTGGCTCTATAATAATAAAATTACCTTGGATTTATTTTATGTAATGTACATTTTGTTGCAATTTAAAAACATTATCTTTCATCTAGCAATTAATGATATAGATATAAAATTTTCAATGATTTTTTTTAAAAAGTGCAACAGAATCTACATTACATAAAATAAATCCAAGGTAATTTTTTGATTCAATTTAAATTAAATTTTTATACCTTACTTTGTAAAATTTATAAAAGTGCACTCTGAAGATAAATAAATTTCAAATTGAATCTTGTACCTTTATTTTTAAAGCCTATAGTAAAAACATTTTGTTTAACAATTTTTGTGCCTTGGATGAAATGCTTTTCTAACTTGTATAATGATTGGTACATTGTATAATTTAAAATCATTTCTATTTTAGTAACTTGTCTATTACACCTTTAGGACGATTCCAAACCTATATAAATGGTGACTCAGACGTGATCGATCCTGTCTTTAGCACTGATTAATAAAGCGAATGCATATGCGTAATGTGTTTTATTTGCATTCGGAACTCGTTTAGCTTGAACCTGTGCCAGTGAAAGCTTAGCTAATGCTAACCAAATGTCAAACAAAAAGTACTTAGACAGAAAGACAAAAACAGGGGAAAATGGCGACAGATGAAATAGTTGTGAGCTGAATAGAACTTATCACAACCGTAGGCTTACAAGCAAAACACGAAATATTACTACCAAAATGTAAAACAATTTAATAAAATTAATTAAATCTCCTGAATACTAAAAAATAAACATACAAACAAACAAAAAAAAAACAGTGTAAAATAAATGAGAATAAAAATTAGAAATAAATAATCAAGACAAATCATTTTTGACTGGACAACAAGCGACGCTTTGAAAAAGAAAATTGCGCTGAGACGCAGTTCATGTAAAAAAAGAAATGCAGATACGGAAACGGAACGAAAAAAAAATCTCATTGATAAATATGATAAAGAATGGCTTGTGAATTTCGTTAAAATTTCGTTTCGTCTTCCTCTCGAATGTCTGTGTGAATAGCAGTTTTGACAATACGAGTCGACAGGGAATTATTCTGGTGCTTTTTTTCTTTGTTATTTTAAAAAGTTTTAAAGACAACAGAAAGTATTGGAGATCAAACTTTTTGTTCCTAATTAGTTATTGCGTTGACTTGCAACAATGGAAGAGTTCGAAATCATTTCAGCACAATGTTTTCGAAGACATCAAATATGGTAGACATTTATTTAAACTGTTTCATAATAAGAAATAAAACATATCAGCTTAAACATATTAATAAGCCTCGTGTATGATCATATTTAATTATTACTAACAGTCACTTTATCGAAGAAATCTTGTTCTTTTTCTCTTCTTCAATTAAGGCAATTATCTAGTAGGAAGTAGACAAAAATATTTTAATTTCTTTTCTCAAACTGTTTTTTAAAATTTTTTAATAATTTTTTTATTCTCATTTTACCTCAAAGAAGGTACAGAGCCAGTTAGTCATGAGGCGTTATTGTTTGGGACCAAATTTGCAGGGATACTATTTAGGGAGTTGGGTAGCGAGCTGTCTGTTTACATTACACTTGAATTTCTGCATGTCAGTACAGTGAGGGAACAGAGGCCCGGGAGAGAATTCCAAAGTGCATCAGTGCGAAGGAAAAAAAAACCCCAAACTATTCGAGTAGAAGGCTTTACGGCATCTAGGAATTTCTACAGTGTAGGGGTGGGATTTTGCTGCTTGTCGGGTTTGTCGAGAGTATTGTCGTCGAAGGAAGACTAGTGCTTGGAATTCGTCAGAGCACTTGTCATTGAAATACTTGTAAAACGTGCACAAGGATGTCACGTTTCGGCGATGGGACAGAGGTTGGAGGTTAGTTGATAGTTCAGGACTTGTTAGGTTGGCAACTCTTTTTTGAAGCCTGTCTAGGAGCGAGAGATTAATGGCAGATGCACCAACCCAGATGTGGCAACAATATTCCATGCATAGGTGAATAGGGGCCTTGTGGAGGTACAGGATAAACTCAGGTGTAAGAACCTTTCAGCATGATAAAGCGTTCCCGCTTTCCTCGCAGCAACCCTGGCAATTACTTCAATGTATGTATTTGCTCCAGTTCATGTTTTCTATGAATGTTAACGTTAGGGGCTTCAGGGAAGTACTTTCAGGCACGGTACTATTAGTAGGGTTGTGACAACAGAATATTTTTTTCATTCTTGTGACTCTCGGGTATATATCCGACACAGTTAGGCATACATAATTAACCGAGAACCACATCCGTCTATATAAAAACATATAACATATTAACGGATATATACTCAACAGTCAAAACAATGAAAAGAATATGCTGTTGTCATAGCCCTAATTATTTGTCATGGTATAATACGATCAGCCGGTCACTGGTGTGCGACCGGCCTCACGTGATACACTAAATGTCTTAGAAACAATCCCATGAACTGGGCCAGTCATTAGGGTCGGTGTATCGAGAAGAAAATCTTACCTGAGATGTTGGATGTGGGTGTGTGGCTTCTCTATTCTCTCAAGATGACATTTTCACCCTGGGGGAATTCTGATTGGAATCTTCTTTCATTGTCTTCAGGGCCGCTCCGTTGTTTAATGGATACACTTATGGCAGACACAAGAAAACACACAACCCGACACAATCGTAACATATATGAGAAATACAATAAACTATTTATTCTACAAATGTATACAATATATACACAAAGACAATTTACACTTGCTAATCTTCAAAATTAAACTAACTAACCCCTCCTCTCATTTACAGAGAGACAGAAAAATACGTGCTCACTTCATGCTGTCCGCACGAAAAAGAGGCCGATACAGGAAATGGAATTCTAGGGTTGCATTACTGTGTATCTCTGCGCTTATGGCCAAATCACAACTCAGCCATGCTGAAAAGTGTGTTAACAACCGTGGCACTGAGATATAGTGGGCAATCAGTGGTTGAGAAGATTTCTTGTAATTATTAAAGGAAATAAGCTTAGTCTTGACAGCATTGAGCGTTACCAAGCAGTAACGGCCTTATTCCACTAAGGACTGGAAGTCTTCCTCTAGAGTTTTAGCAGTTTCCTTAGATATACGTTCATTAGTTTTACCGTAGTGTCTGTTCTAGAGCGTAGTGTTATCAGAAAATATAGTATTTTTTATTTTATGTATCTATTTATTTAAATTTAATTATTATGAAAATCTTACTTTAAAAACCTCTTTTCCCCTTTTTTATTTATTTAATTATTTTTTTCCAAAAATTCATTAAATAAATAAAAAGGGAAAATGAAAGGAAAAACAGTTAGTTTTTAGAGTAAATTAAAATAAATAGATAAATAAATAAAAATAGTAGTAATTAAATAAAATTAAATATTTAGCTAATAACGTTATAAATATATAATAGCTTAAATTTAACTTAAATAAAAATTCTTATTTATTATTTATGGATATAAAATAAAAAATAAAATACAATACACAACATAAACTAAAATAACATTGAAAAAAAATTCACAAATTAATTAATAAATATATGAAAGATCGAAGAAAAATATGTCAATAATAATCACAGTTAATAATATTAATAAAAAACAATAACTTAAAGGATATGGAATACTTTATTACTTTTGAATTTACGGATAGGTTTCAAATAAATTAAGTATGGGATCTAATTAATATATATTGCGATATGATTAGAAACAATACAAATTGGGATATACTTGAATTCAATAAATTAGAGTTAAGGAAATCTAATTATGAAAGGAAAACTAATAAGGATATCAGCTAATCGTTTTGTTTGTGATTAATAATGAGAAGTATTAATAGATAAAAACTAACAAGTATAGATTAACTATATTTAAATGTTATTTAATGTTAATATTTAAGATACACCTATAATTAATAAACTAATAATATATAAATAGCGGGACCTGTGGAAATTCCACAGGGGACTCATTCATACGTAATATATTGATGTTGACATTCTGTAGATATTCAGTGTAAATGGAGACGCTCTGATATCATTTTAGCTTTTTGGTTAAAACTGCCAAAGTATTTATCTAAGCTAGCACGAACGCCCGGTAAAGCCCGGTCGAAAAGTACGTTTAAATATGATATATTCTTGCAGATTTCGTATACATTATTATAAAGTTAATTTTCTATCGATTTTTATATGTTATGAAGTTGCGATTTAAAAAAAAATATATATATATATTCATATTACTTGGGTGTATTAGCTTGAACTAACTGAAAGCAAAATAAAAACTTATGAATATATATATATATACATATATATATATACATATATATACATATTCATATATATATACATATATATACATATACATATACATATATATATATATATATATACAATTTGAGTGTATATATATATATATATATATATATATATATATATATATATATATATATACAATTTGAGTTCCTTCAGCCATAATCGAAAGCGAAACCAAAACTTATGAAGAATTCGTGATAACATTATTTGTAAAAAAACATAAATGATTTAAGTGCCATTAGCTATAGTCGAAACCCTCTCTCCCTCTCTCTCTCTCTCTCTCTCTCTCTCTCTCAATAAACAAACGTAAAAAAATAAACAATGAAAAAAAAAATAACTGCTTAATTTTTTGTCTCCGCCGGCCGAGAGATTTGTTATCGATTTTTTATTACGGAACAAGCGGGGGGATGGGGTACCCGGCGTTGCCCGGGTGTTGTAGAGGTGTGTGTGTGCTCGGGCAGGGGGGTGTTAATCAAAACATAAGAATAAGCGAAGTAAATATTTTTAAATATTAAAATGTTCCTTTCCTAGACATCCTAGTAACAATAAAAAACAACAACATAATTACAGACATTTACCACAAACCCACAGACACTCAACAATACCTCCACTTCAAAAGCCACTATCCTAAAAAAATGTCTAAAATCAATACCCTACTCCCTAGCACGTACAGTCTGCACTATAGTAACAGACAGACACCTCCATTCGACTAGACTGAATGAACTACAAATAACACTGCGGAAAAGAGGATATCCACTACCACTAATACAGAAAGGTATTGAACTGGCTGAAAAATTCCAATAGACCAACTAAGAATCCCAAAAGAACACAACAAAGAACAAATTTTAGCATACGTCTCCACACACAACACAAACAACCCAGAACTATTTACACAGATAGCAAAAAACCTTATCCTCCTCAATAAGAACGACAAACTAAACAACATACTTTAAACAACAAAAATAATAAAAAGCAAACGCCAACCCAAAAACTTAAAACGCATCCTGACTTCCTCAAAACTCGTTCCACATACTACAAAAGGGGTTACAAAATGCAACAAACCGCGATGTGGAGAATGTGACATAATAATAGAAGGAAACACATATACATTCCAAAACCCAACACAAACATTCAAAATAAAAAAGGATCTAAATTGCACCTCCAGAAATGTAGTATATGCACTAAGATGCACAGCATGCAACAAATCCTACATAGGTGCCACTAAAAATTTCAGCAATAGAGTGGCCTTACATAAGAGCAACATCAAAATTGCAGATAACATACACCTCTATGTTTTAAAACACGTACACATGCAATGGAAATAATTTCAAAATAATGCCAATCTTCCAAACAGACAATTATTTTTATTTACTTACACAGGGAAAAAACTGCATAACAAGATTCACTCCTGAACTAAACAGAGCCTAATATCAACAAATAAAAACATGAAATGCAAGGCACACTCCTATGCACATACATATACATATACACACCCACACATAAATCAGAACCGACACATTAAAACACACACACATGCGCGCGTATACAACCACCAAAAGAACACACACGCTATCGTATTAATATATAGATAACAAACAATAAAACAAAAAATATTATTTATCAATGCGTTAAAAAGTTTAATATAATAAAATTGCAAAAATGAAGATAACTTATTCAAATTCGAAAATGAGTTATTGGATTTTAACTAATTATAAACAATTATCATAAAAAATATTATACAGGAAAATCTTATATCAAAGATACGAAAGATTTATTAAAATAATTAAACGAGAATAAAAGAATTATAGCTTATGGAATTATAAATTTAATTAAAATATTAATAAAAGTAGATTTTGTATAGATATAAAATTTAGATCAAATCAACTGTTGTTATTATCAGAAATAAACCACAATATATTTGGAAATTTGCTTCGTATAAATTAAATAAATATATAGACATATGTTATAGATATTACAATGATTAATATTAGCTAAGTAAAAACATTTATAGATTAATTATAAATAATAAATTAATAAAATATTAAATAAAATATTTTTAGTAGTGTATGTCAAAATGAATGCGATTTATTAATACGAAATTTAAATTTTAGTGACTTTACTTGAAAATTCAAAATGATTTAATTAAAGAAAAATAAAAGGTAATTGCAACTTCTGTTTCCATTTTCGGATTTTGTTGTCATGCCCATATGGATTCTATTTTCTCTAGATGGGTGCTATTTCTTCTGATGAGTTAAGGGCAGAATAGATTCGTTGATTGATATAATAATTAAATGAACGATTTTGTGCTACGAAACAGGTGCTGTCAAGGATTGCGAATGTCAGCATACACGGAGGGATAAATTGTAAAATGGCCAACATCATGTAACTTGGAATATAGACTTTTGTCATTTATATATATATATATATATATATATATATATATATATATACTAGCGGGGGTGCCCGGCGTTGCCCGGCGTTGCCCGGCGTTGCCCGGCGTTGCCCGGCGTTGCTCGAGTGTTTGTGTGTGTGTGTAGGAAAAAAGTTCTGGTAGGCAGGTAGGCTCGACCACGAAGCGTTGAGGCGAAGGCGGAAAAGAAAACGTGATATGTTTCCGCCATGATCAAAAGGCAAAGAAGTGAGAATAGCTGAAATTAAACGATTAAAAAACGAACGTCTGCTTTTCTAGGTCAAACATCACGCCATAGGGAAATGAAATCACACAGTTAATTCTGGCTTCAAGTCAGTTAAGCTTGAAGGTTTTTGCGTATTTGTTTATTTCTCCAAGATGTTTGAGAAAACCAGCCCTCCCATAAAAAGGGGAGTGTCCAAATGAATAGCAATTGTCTGATATGAGGGGTTTCCCCGTATTGATCAAAGCTTATTGCTTTCTGGACGTCTCGGCATGAAGGGCAGAGAAATTCGCTTTGCTTTCGATTTAGTTTCGCTTTTTAAGGAAAAACACGAACAAACATGCGGGACCACGGGATAGCGTGAATTATATAAAATAAAAGATAGAGACGACCCCCCTTTCGTAAATCGGAGATATTATAATCCAGGGAGTATATAAAAAGTTTTAAGAAACGGTAACTCCTCCTGAGCGTCCCCCACCTGAGAAAGCCTTTGCCAGACATACAAAAAAATGCACACATTAACACTCGCATACACACACGCATATTTTCGCTTATATATATATATATATATATATATATATATATATATATATATATATATATATATATATCTATCTATCTTCTATCTATCTATCTATATATCTATAAAAACAGAGATGTGTGTGCCACAGACGATTTCTGATTGGTTAATCCAATAATCACATCTCCTAAAAAACAATCGTTTCTACGCTCTTACCTTTACCATAAAATATTATGGCTTTATTTATTGTCCATCTTGGAAGGGTTTAATTTTTTAATAACTTGTTATTTACAAATTAAAAAAATACGAAACTATTATGCGAAACTAAACTACACGAAATACGCGCACACACGCACACACACACGTTCACTACCGTCACGTTGTTATGGCAACCAAACCCGCTGACTTCTTTTTCTCATTTCACTCGTGGTCTTAAATTAGATTCGAATAAGTTGCCAAAAAACAAATATATAACAAATAAATGTTATCAAAGGCAAGTTATTAAAAAATTAAACCCTTCCAAGATGGACAATAAATAAAGCCATAATATTTTATGGTAAAGGTAAGAGCGTAGAAACGATTGTTTTTTAGGAGATGTGATTATTGGATTAACCAATCAGAAATCGTCTGTGGCACACACATCTCTGTTTTTATAGATATATAGATATAGATAGATATATAGTTTAATTTTTTAATAACTTGTTATTTACAAATTAAAAAAATACGAAACTATTATGCGAAACTAAACTACACGAAATACGCGCACACACGCACACACACACGTTCACTACCGTCACGTTGTTATGGCAACCAAACCCGCTGACTTCTTTTTCTCATTTCACTCGTGGTCTTAAATTAGATTCGAATAAGTTGCCAAAAAACAAATATATAACAAATAAATGTTATCAAAGGCAAATTTTTCGTGTTTTTATTCAATTTAACATGTTTAATCAGCTCGAAAAGCATACAGTGTTTACCGATGTATTGGAAAATTCAAGATGGCGGCCGATTCTCTCTTTAACACGGTAAGTTTGGAAAAAGGTGTAATAAATAAAAAACCGGTTAAAATACTGTTAAAAACTCGCTCAATATATGTTACCGTGACATAGGTTGACATATATTCGGCGGGTTTTTAATAGTATTTTGTATAGTTTTTTATTTATAACACCTTTTCCCAAACTTACGGTGTTAAAGAATGTGTGAGACGCCATCTTGAATTTTCCAACACATCGGTAAACACTGTATTCTTTTCGAGCTGAATAAACATGTTAAATTGAATAAAAACACGAAAAATATATCCAGTTTTTATCGGTTTTTTACCTTCTCTGCAGAAGTACAAAAAAAAAAAAAAACAAAAAAAAAAAAAACGGAAGGTACTTTTACAGAATGTTAAACTAACCCTAACCGATGTTTTATGTTTAGTTTAGGAAAAGTCAGAAGAAATAAAAGTCATTATTGCATGAAATATACGTATTTAGTTGAAGTATTGTTTATGTCAATTCTTTCGAAGAAATTTAGCAAGAATACCTGTAAACCAGGAAATCGGTAAAATGTCATCAGGGATGAATACTTGTCTATTATAATTTCTACCCTTGACAAAAACTTAGCCATAACAAAAGAGATTTATTGTTCAGATTGTTTTTGAGATTGATTTCTAAAAAGATATTTTATAAATAAAATCGACTTTAAAATTAAAGACTTAAATTACAATAATTGAATTTAAACATTCTTATTTCAATATTTGGCACATAACACCTGCAAAAATGATCACAATGTCAGGATTTCATTTTATTTCAGAATCGATGGCAAATACTAATATTTAACATTAGTTTATCATTTAAGCCGATAAAAAGCCCTTTTTTTTCGAGTCATAAAAGGATTTGGAGTTTCCTAATCAACCTTTCGGGTGCAGTTGCACGCTCTCAAAATAACTAAAGTGTTGGCTTTAAAAAAATTGGTTCATTAAAACTAAACAGGTTTAGTTTTAATAAAAAAAAAAAATTAAAAAAAAATCGCTTTGGTAATTAGATATGTCGTATGGTTATCCCTAATCGCTGAATAAAACCGCTAACGAGTTGAATGATTACGACATAAAATTAAACTCGGGTTCCTGAAACGGAAACTTCGTTTGTTTTTGTTTTTTTCTTATCAATATATTTACATTGTTATTTTGTTTTCATTTTCAATCATTCGAACAGTTTTCTTTTTCAAGTAATCCAAGTTACAAAATTCCCACTGTTTACTATGCTAAAATCACAATGACTAATGTATACCTATTAACCCTTATCCTTGAGTGGCCTCTGGGCCTTGATAAGTGGTGACACCCATGTAAAAAAAAAAAAAAAAAATCACTCGAACAGTTTTCTTTTTATAATGTACAGTTTTAAAAGTTTAAAAACTATATAGTTTTTACTTCAGGAAAATTAATGGGTCAGTTTTTACGATGTGCCCTGTTAAAATACTGTTAAAAACTCGCTCAATATATGTTACCGTGACATAGGTTGACATATATTCGGCGGGTTTTTAATAGTATTTTGTATAGTTTTTTATTTATAACACCTTTTCCCAAACTTACGGTGTTAAAGAGGGTGTGAGACGCCATCTTGAATTTTCCAACACATCGGTAAACACTGTATGTTTTTCGCGCTGAATAAATATATTACATTGAATAAAAACACAAAAAAGATATCCAGTTAGGTAGAAAAGTAACTTATCTTGCCTTTGATAACATTTATTTATATATTTGTTTTTGACTATTTTTTCGAATCTATGTGTACAGTAATCTTGCCAGGATGCGGAGGAAAATGAATGAAGGGGGAGGGGAATAAAATAAAAACATTTTGGAAACAGAGTAAGTTTGAAAGAATTGCTTTGCACAGAAAGAAATTAATGAAAAAATAAAATTAAATTTCTTTTCTTTCTTGATTTTTTTTTAGTTTTTTATGAAAAAGGAAGTCAAAATTAAGACTATAAAAAACAATTTTTATTAAGAGCGAACCTCAGTCGTCAGGTCTGTAAAAAAAGACGTGGAATAATAAATGTTTTCTAATACAAATTGTTTTTACTTATGTGTTCATTTGTCTCTTTGAAGTTCGTTTGTTTAATATATCGGTTTGCAATATAATTTTGTCATTCTGTCAGACTCAAATTTTAAATCTATATATCTATAAAAGTTAAAGTGTGTGTGTGTGTGTGTGTGTGTGTGTGTGTGTGTCTGTGTACATTTCCCTACGAAATAACTCTGTCAATTTTTAGTCTACAGACTCGAAATTTGATATACAGGGTACTGAGATTTGGAAAAATCTATGTGATCGGTTTTTAGCCAGAAATTTGGCGATTAAGGGGTCAAAGTTCAACGATTTGAGCTTTGAGAACTCTACCAAACTTCTCCGACAATTTTGGGTCTACACACTTTAAATTTTAGATATAGCTTCCGTGGACATGAATCTAACTTAATAACTTGATTTGAGCCCAAAACAATAAATTTTCAGGGGTCATAATAGGGGTCAAAGTTTAAAAAATTACCCCCTTTTTTTTGCTCAGCATACACCTCCAAACACCCGGGCAACGCCGGGCACCCATGCTAGTATATATATATATATATATATATACAATGTGCAAGATGCGTTCTAAAATTAAGTCTTCCTTTTTACCTGAAAATGTTAAAGAGCTAAGAAGGCGGAAGTAGTACCATTAAAACGAACGATATTTTATACTCAAGAATTAATTTTTCTACATAGTCATTACTATTCTCAGTTCATTTTCCAGAAATTTAAGAACACATCTCTGCTTCTAACGCACGTCCATGATATGGGTTTGCTTTCTTAGAGTCTCACACCGTCAGTATTTCCAACATGTTATGAATGCGTAAGTTCAGTCATCATAACAATGCGATTTGCAATTTCCGCAGATGCATTTGTGCGGAACAAAGAATAGGAGGCAATACTCTTTGCACACACACACACACACACACACACACACACACACACACACACACACACACACACACACAGATATATATGATGTGTCTTTATGATAATCATAGATTTATAATGGCAAAATGCTTTAATAGTACAAAAATGTTCAATTCGCCATATAAAATAAAATATAATAATGAATGATCCCCACTATCGCCCAATGCTCATTTTTTTATTTTGAACTTTATGCTAGAAAAATTCAAGTTCTAGCACGGGTAAATTAATCCCACGAACAAGACAGTTTGAACTGACTTTTATGTCCTCTTACAAAGATTAACAGTAATGCAAATCTGATACAGTGGAGCCTTTAAATATGAAAGACTCTGCTTACAACATTTTAAGTAATTGAAATTTTTTGTCTCCGCATACGAAAAAAAAAAAAAAAAAAAAATTCAGGCTACGAAAAGTGACAGAATCTTAATTGGTGTTTAATGGATAAAAACGCAGATCTAATATATTTAAAATTTTAAATTCTCAAAATATGCTAAAATCCATTTCGATTATTCCAAAGAGGCTGAAATTTTGGGAATCTATTAACTGAAGTCTAATAGGTATTGTTGACATTTCACAAAGCATGGGCGAATCTTCATTTCTAAGACCACCCTCCTTTTAACCCTTTTTGCATGAAACTAAATCAAACTAAATGTAGCACACATTGAAACGACTTATGCATTTCAAAATTGATAATGATTCGTTAATTAGTTAAGAGGCGATTCTTGTACATCTTCCATAATATAAATCTTACCTGTCTTTTAAATGTATGTATATATGTATGTTTATATGTATGCCTAACACTTTCGACAGAGGCTACACATTTTCATGATATCAGTATTGTCTTGAAGCTCGATCCTTCGGACGACAAATATCAAAAACTTAGCTAAGAATATTAATTCCTTCACACTCAACGGGGAACTTTTCTACGAGGAGGGGTCGTTTTTTTGCCGAATATTTTCGAAAGTCATCCCCTCTTTTCGATTAATGAAACCTTCACCATTTCCAGTTTGGCGATGGACTCAACAGCAAAGACGTCACGTTTTTTTCACGTTTTTTTTCCTTCTTCGCGATACGGGTTCGAGCCTGTCTGTCTGCCACCACTTTTTTCTTGCTTAACACACACCTCCAAACACCCGGGCAACGCCGGGCACCTAGCCTAGTACAAATATATAAACCAAATAATTTTTACGTCTAGTGCATTAACAACTAGCCTCTTCTTTTTAGACAACGATAAGCCTCTAATCTAATAGACCCCACACTATTCACCGCAATCTTTTTTTTTTACTTTGAAGGTTACAATTTATCAAGTCCCGGAGGCCACTCGAGGGTAAGGGTTAAGCGTTAGGTAGGTAGTGAGACATCAATCACGGTGGAACTTGGGTAGGGTTAAATTATCTAAATGAACGACTCAATAGGAATTTATTTACATTAGACTTGAAAACGACCCTGTTATAATCAACCAGGAAGCAGACAAACGATATTATGTTCTACAGACTGACAGCCTTGTAGGAAAACTGTATTCATGGAATTTTCGTTTAGTTTTGGGTACAGATAATCTTGATTCCTTTGTTTCACAAGTGCTTTCATAGAATGTGCTCTGATGAACTTACTGCACTGGTGTCCCCACTCGACATAAGTATCCCTGACCCATCCGACAATCAGCAAAATTAAAACCCTTCACTGTAGAGATCCAGAGATTCCGAAAAGTATTTTTTCAGAGTGTACGAACATGTAGAAATTAAATGTAATGTTAACAAAAAAAAAACGCGCTGCACAGCTCTCCATATAGGATGCTCCTATAGATACATCACTTAATTCACAGTAACACTTTACATCACAGTAGCAATCTGCCTTGTTTAAGGTGAACAAAACACATACGCACACATAGATCCTTTTAAAAATACATTACGTAACATAACTTAAAATTCGATAAGTATTTAAGAGTCTCACGCCTAAACTCACTCTCGACCGCACGTAATTACAAAAATATAAGTTAGATAGAAAGGAATTAATAGAGAAAAGAATGGATATATATATATATATATATATATATATATATATATATATATATATATATATATATATATATATATATACACTTGTGCCCGATATTATTCATACCCCACCTTGAAAATTGAGTTTATTATGTGTAACTTTGTAAGAATTTATTGTTTACGTCCATATTGATACATATTCTTAATAAACCTCTTCTGATCATTTTCGTCATTTTAAAATCTCGGGATACTTGTAATAAAAGAAATATACAGCTATTTATAAAATCTGCAATGTTCAAAAATAATCATACCCCCTTATTTTTTCAGTATTAATCGAATTTCTGACTGTTTGTTTCCTGTTTGATTCTTATTTTGAATGCTTTTATACAACCTTTGATTAATTTCATTTCGTTTTTTGCATTTTTCAGAAATTAAAATGATATCAACTGAAAACCAATAAAAGAATAAAATTTATTAGAATGGGGAAGAAAAAAGAGCTTAGTAATGATCTTAGGACTAAAATTGCGAATTCACATAAGGATGGTTTAGGTTACAAGTCAATTTCCAAGAAATTTGAGGTCCCTACAGCAACAGTACAGAGCATCATCAAAAGATTCCAGAGCTACCACACAACAAACAACTTGATTGGTAGAGGAAGGAAAAGGAAACTGTCTGCTAGAGCCACCAGGAATATTGTAAGGAGTGTTAATGCAAATCCAACCACCACTACTAAGGACATTTTAGAAAATCTGGAGTCTTCTGGCATAAAAATATCAAGGCAAACAT
>NC_136502.1:117102346-117107346 GCF_053919585.1 Euprymna scolopes
TAATCTATATTTTCTCAGTATGAATGTAACTTGGAAACAGGGATGAAATGCATGCATAATTTATTTAAACTTTAAAAAGTGCTTTACATGGTGAGTATAAAATATTTATTCGGTTATTTTCCTAGTGAAACTGTAGAAAAATAGATATCATTTTTTATATATCACTAGCAAAAGCACCCGTCGTTGACTGGGTTCAAAAACAGCCTACACAAAATGGACTCTGATTTATGAAAGTATCATAGGTTATGAAAAGGAAGGGTTGTAAAGAGATAGCTTCGAATTTGGGGGTATCAAAACCAAAGCAAAATATGATGACAGTAAAACTAAAATAGATAAACCCCATAATTTATTATACATTACCTGTTCACACTGAAACACTTATCACAATATTCTGTGGATCTATATTAAAAAACCTTGTTAAACTTTGTGACATATTTCGATTCTATGGCGATCAGGTGCGAACGAACACCCCATAATTTTAATGTACCATATTTATCAAACTGAAACATAATTATCAAAGTATACTTACGCAGATAGATATGAAAAGTCTTTATTAAAGTTTATGACTATTTCCATTCCATGGAGGCCAGGCGCGAACGCAGACCCCACAATTTTATTATACCATCCCTATTTAAGTTAAAACAAGCTTATCAAAGTATTATGTACATCTATATCAAAAACCCTTGTAAACGTTTTTTTTTAATTTTTAATTTCCATATTTTTTGGATCAGACGCGAACTCAGACCCCACAATTTTTATGAACCACCGTTCTGCCAGATCAAACATACCCATTCCCGTGTCTCGATACATCTTCTATCATTATATGTAATCATTTTTTTTAAATTGTCAACCATATAAGAGCCTATTCGTGACCACACGCACACACACACATTCAGCTTTATATTATAGATTATGAATGTTATATTTATTTTAATTATTTGTTCATAATAATAATGATAATAATAAAAATAATAATAATAACTAGCAACACCTGTGGAAATCCCACAGCAGCATCTTTTATATTGTTGCTGGACATGCTGTGAGCGTTCTGTTCAGCATAAATGAAGGCACAATCGTATCATTCTAGTTTTTTTTATTAAAACTGTACTCCCCCCTTACTAAAATAATAACTTTGATACATTTTCTGGGCTGATTATTTCATTACAAATACACCGGTCAATTAACTCACATTTTATCATTTTTCATAATTATTGAATATGTTACTATGTTCGACGATACTTTTTCATAATTTTAATCCACATTTTCGCCTCTCCCTTTACTAAAATATTAAATTTGATATATTGTATTGGCTGATTATTTTATAAAAACACAACTATTAATTAACCCATATTTAATCATTTTTAATAATTCTTGGATATGGTACTAATTTCGACAATAATTTTTCATCATTTAAACTCATCATATCGCACACCTTACTTAAATAGTAACTTTGATATATTGTCTAGGTTGATTATTTCATTACAAACACACATCAATCAACTCACATTTGATCATTTTTCGTAATTCTTGGATATGTTACTAATTTCGACAATATTTTTTTATAATTTCAACCAACGTTGTCGCCCAACCTTACTAAAATAATAACTTTGATAATTTGCTGGGCTGATTATTTCATTACAAACACTAATCAATTAACCTTCATTTCATCATTTTTCATAATTCTTAGATATGTTACTAATTTCTACAATCATTTTTCATAATTTATGCCCACATTATCAAACACACTAATGCATAAAATCACATTTAATCATTTTTCATAATTCTTGGATATGTTACTTTCGACAATCATTTTTCATAATTTAGCCCACTTTTTCGCCCTTCCCTCTTTACTAAATAATAACTTTGATATATTGTCTAGGCTGATTATTTCTTTACAAACACACCAATCAATTATCTAATATTTCATATTTTTTTCGTAATTCTTGGATATGTTACTAATTTCAACAATAATTTTTCATAATTTAAGCCCTCCTATCTCCTTGCCCTTTACTTATATAATAACTTTGATATATTGTCTAGGTTGATTATTTTATTATAAACACACCAATCAATTAAATCACATTTCGTCCTTTTTCGTAATTCTTGGATATGTTACTAATTTAGACAATAATGTTTTATAATTTAAACCATCCTCGTCGCCCTCTCTTACTAAATAATAACTTTGATATATTGTCTGGGCTGATTATTTCATAAAAAACAAAAATATCAATTAACTCACGCTTAATCATTTTTCTTAATTCTTGGATATGTTACTCATTTCGACAATTATTTTTAATATTTTTAACCCACATTGTCACCTTACTAAAATTACTTAAATAATAACTTTGATATATTATCTGGGATGATTATTTCATTTCAAACACACCAATCAATTAACTCACATTTCGTCATTTTTCATAATTCTTGGATATGTTACTAATGTCGACAATAATTTTTTATCATTTTAACCCACATTATCGCCCCACTTACTAAAATAATAACTTTGATATAATGTCTGGTCTGATTATTTCATTGCAAACACACTAATGCATTAAATAACATATTACATTTTTCATAATTCTTGGATATGTTACTAATTTCGACAATTATTTTTCATAATTTAAACCATCTTTATCGCCCTCTCTTACTAACATAATTACTTTGATATATTTCCTGGGCTGATTATTTTATTATAAACACACAATCGATTAGCTCACATTTAATCGCTGTTCATAATCCTGGATATGTTACTAATTCGACAATAATTTTTATAATTAAAAAAGCACATTATGCTTCTCCTTCCTACTTATATAATATATTAGATATATTGTCTGGGCTTATATCATTACAAATACACCAATCAAGTAACTCGCATTTCATCACTTTTCATAATTCTTGGATATGTTACTAATTTCGACAATAATTTTCATAACTTTAACCCACTATGTCGCTTCCCCTTACTTAAATAATAACTTTGATATATTGGGTGGGCTGATTATTTCATTACAAACAAATCAATCAATTCTGGGTATTCTCATAGTATATATGTTTCACCTATCTTATCCAATCCCGGGTGACGCCGCATATTCTTCTAATATATATCATTCACCTATCTCATTTGATCCCGGGTGACGCTGGGTATTTTGCTACTATATGTTTTCAATCTATTACATTAAATACTGGGCGACGCTTTCTGATAGTATATATTTGCACATCTCATTCAATCCCTGGACTGACTTCATGTCTGCCACCCCACTGTTGAAAATATACATTAAATAAAGTAATGTTTTAATCGTAAACTGTTTCAGCCATTTCCGGGACTGACTTTATATCCCCAACTCACTGCTAAAAATATACATAAAATAATGTAATGTCTAAATAGTAAACTGTTTCAGCCATTTCCAGGACCGACTTTATATCCCAAACTCATTGCTAAAAATATACATGAAATAATGTAAGGTCTAAATAGTAAACTGTTTCAGTCATTTCTGGAACTGACTTATAATCCCCAGCCAACTGTTGAAAATATACATGAAATAAAGTAATGTATAAATCGTAAACTTTTCAGCCATTTCCGGAACCGACTTCTTATCTCCCATCTTACGGTTAAAAATATACATTAAATAAAGTAATGTCCAAAACGTTAATGGTTGCAGCCATTTCCGGAACCGACTTCATGTTTCCGACCCCAATGTTAAAAATATACATTAAATAAAGTAATGTGTAATGCGTAAACGGTTTCACCCATTTTCAGGACTGATTTAATATCCCCCACTCCACTGTTAAAAATATGCATGAAATGAAGTAATGTTTAAATCGTAAACGGTGTGAGTAATTTCCGGGACTGACTTCATATCCTGTAACCCACTGCTTAAAATATACTTGAAATAAAGTAATTTCTCAGCAGATGTCTGTTCAACGCTTTCTACTCGGTCTTTCAGTCCTCCTTGGCCTTTCTTTGCTGTTTTGGCATCACTTTTGGGGGAGCAGTAATTGGCAATGAGGGGAGGTTGGAGTATAGAGAACTTGTAGATATGCAGCTTCAATATTCTTGGTTCCATGTAACGCTTCTTCATGTTTTGCCTTCGTAGCAGTTTGTTTGGCCCGCACGTGTGGCTCATTAAGAGTTTTCCTTAATATTTCAGCTGTTTTCATTGCATAATGTGTCTGCCAGATGGATTCCCAGGTTGGTCACACAATTCCAGAAGCGAGAACGCGTCGAGTGCTCGAGGATGAATTTGGAGATGTGTCAAGAAGATGAGTCAAAGTTTTTCAAAAGACTGATTGCACAGGATGAAACCTGGATCCATCACTATGATCCAGAGACCAAAACCCAGTCAATGTAGGGGAAGCACTTCGACTCACCACCTCCAAAGGTGGCAAGGGTGCAGCCCTTCGCTGGCAAGGTCATGCCCACAGTCTTCTGGGACCAGGACGGAGTAGTGATGACAGATTTCCTGGAAAAGGGTACCACAATTACAGGGCCTATTATGCTTAACTTTTGAGGAAATTAAGGGAAGCTATCAAAATCAAGAGGCGGGGCAAGATCAGCAAAGGTACTCTCCTTCTGCAGGACAACGCTCCAGTCCACAACTCGCATGTCGCCAGATCAGAAGCACGGGCGTGTGGTTATGAAATCCTTCCCCTATCCTCCCTACTCTCCTGACCTTGCACCCTCTGACTTTCACCTCTTCCCAGCCATGAAGTTGTTTTTGAAAGGAAAGCGTTTCAAAGATGACGCAGCCTTGATTTCTGAAGTCACGTCGTGGTTGGAGGACTAACCTGGGGTGTTCTACAAAAACGGTCTCCAGAGCTGCACCAAATGATGGGAGAAATGCACAACTCTGGGTGGTTCCTATGTAGAGAAAGACTAATAACTGTGTCAAGTTTCGTTGCTCTACTACTATGGGAAGTGGGTCAGGGGCATTACTTATTGCACGCCCCTCGTAGCTTAGATAAATACTTTTGCAGTTTTAACGAAAGAGCTACTATAACATCAA
>NC_136502.1:117114846-117187346 GCF_053919585.1 Euprymna scolopes
TGCTGACGTGTGGTTTCAGAAGATACCCTCTTTATTCTCTCCCAAATGTCTTTTTTCTATGGAATCGATGCCCGTTTTCAATAAATTTGCTTCCAAAAACTTGCAGTAGTTCACAGAATTCATTTTGACACAGTCAGGGACAAGAAAAGGATAAAGATCTCACTTCCAATAATACCAGCCCAAATCATCACTCCTCCTCCTCCTCCCTGTTGACGTCTGAATCGCAAGCGTGGGCCATTGCCTTTAAAAAGCCATCCCATGGACCAACCGTCGGGGCCGTTCAGGGTTGCTCTGGCCTCATCAGTCCAGAGAACATTTTGAAAATTGGTTTTCAAATATTTAGTGGCCCATGCTAGTTGCTTCTGACAGTTAATATTACTCAAAGGAGGACATTTTGTCTGTGTTCTCTGGTCAGTTATCTGTTTCAAAAGCCGATTTCGGGTCCTTTTAGAGATGCCAGGCACTCCTGCATGGTCGAAAATAGCTTTGCTTCTGCTGTGTGGGTTTGCTAGCATTGATTTTTTTTATATCCCGTGGTGAAATAACCTTTAGTCTGCCACTTTTATGCTTTTTTCTTCCATCTTTGCCGTCAATGACGAAACGTTTCACAGTTCGATGATCTCGTTTCAAAATTTTCGAAATTTCCAATGCAGACTTCTTTGCAGCAAGAAATGTAACAATTTCACCTTTCTCCCTATCTGTCAACATCTTTCCTTTAGCCATTATCAATAAATTAAGATTACCTGCATAAACTTTTGGCTCACCTGAAAAGTGGAAAATGTCGAACTATTATTACATTCTGGCTTTTCTTGTAAAATGTAGTAATGGAACGAACCAGAATGGCAACCAGCAAATGATGGAAGAGTCCAAAATGAAAAATAAAGCAAAATTAATAAAGAAATTGAGAAAAAATAGGTCTGCAAACTCGTATATATATATATATATATATATATATATATATATATATATATATATATATATATATATATATATATATATATATATATATATATATATATACGAGGTGCTTTTAATAAGTTTCTAGACTTTGTACGAGCATTTAAATTGGGCGTACACTTTTTGAAAATTCAGTATGTTATGGCTATACATCTCATGAGATTATTGACTAGCTACAGCATGAATTGGAATTACAAAAACATGACTGTCACAGCTGGTGAATTTCAAAAATGCAATCTTTAGAAGAAGGATATGCTTTAAACTTGAAAAAATGCCACAGAAAAGTGTGGAATGCTTCCGATTGCTTTTTGATCAATCTTGCATGAATCGAGCATCCGCTTTTAAGTGGCATAAGGGATTCAAGCAAGGCAGAGCTATGGGAAGAGTAAGGAAGTCAGAGCACCAGAGTTGATTGGCAAAATACAGAGTTCGATGGAAAAGCACCTATTACATGAAAGAGCTGTCCCTTATGTAAGTAAGAAAACATACGAGATAAGTAAAAATGATACTAGGATCAGGTTAGAATCAAACCCTGTAAGCAAGTTTTAAAGACAATGAAGAATGGAATGTTAGAAATTCAGTCTATTGTTGATTCTATAAGAAATAGTTAAATATTGTTAATTCTATAAGAAATAGTTAAATATTGTTAATTCTATAAGAAATAGTTAAATATTGTTAATTCTATAAGAAATGGTTAAATATTGTTAATTCTATAAGAAATAGTTAAATATTGTTCATTCTATAAGAAATAGTTAAATATTGTTAATTATATAAGAAATAGTTAAATATTGTTAATTCTATAAGAAATAGTTAAATATTGTTAATTCTATAAGAAATAGTTAAATATTGTTAATTCTATAAGAAATAGTTAAATATTGTTCATTCTATAAGAAATGGTTAAATATTGTTAATTCTATAAGAAATAGTTAAATATTGTTCATTCTATAAGAAATAGTTAAATATTGTTAATTATATAAGAAATAGTTAAATATTGTTAATTCTATAAGAAATAGTTAAATATTGTTAATTCTATAAGAAATAGTTAAATATTGCTAATTAAATAAGAAATAGTTTAATATTGTTAATTATATAAGAAATAGTTAAATATTGTTAATTATATAAGAAATAGTTAAATATTGTTAACTATATAAATAATAGTTAAATATTGTTAATTCTATAAGAAATAGTTAAATATTGTAAATTATATAAGAAATAGTAAAATCTTGTTTATTCTATAAGAAATAGTAAAATATTGTTATTTCTATAATAGTAAAATATTGTTAATTATATAAGACATAGTTAAATATTGTTAATTATATAAGAAATAGTTAAATATTGTTAATTATATAAGAAATAGTTAAATATTGTTAATTCTATAAGAAATAGTTAAATATTGTCAATTCTATAAGAAATAGTTAAATATTGTTAATTCTATAAGAAATAGTTAAATATTGTTAATTATATAAGAAATAGTTAAATATTGTTAATTATTTAAGAAATATTGTTAATTATGTAAGAAACCGTTAAATATTGTTAATTCTATAAGAAATAGTAAAATATTGTTAATTCTATAAGAAATAGTTAAGTATTGTTAATTCTATAAGAAATAGTAAAATATTGTTAATTCTATAAGTAATAGTTAAATATTGTTAATTATATAAGAAATAGTTAAATATTGTTAATTCTATGAGAAATAGTAAAATATTGTTAATTCTATAAGTAATAGTAAAATATTGTTAATTCTATAAGAAATAGTAAAATATTGTTAATTCTATAAGACATAGTTAAATATTGTTAATTCTATAAGAAATAGTTAAATGTTGTTAATTCTATGAGAAATAGTAAAATATTGTTAATTCTATAAGAAACAGTTAAATATTGTTAATTCTATAAGAAATAGTTAAATATTGTTAATTCTATAAGCAATAGTTAAATATTGTTAATACTATAAGAAATAGTTAAATATTGTTAATTCTATAAGAAATAGTTAAATACTGTTAATTCTATAAGAAATAGTTAAATATTGTTAATTCTATAAGAAATAGTTAAATATTGTTTATTCTATAAGAAATAGGTAAATATTGTTAATTCTATAAGAAATAGTTTAATATTGTTAATTCTATAAGAAATAGTTAAATATTGTTAATTCTATAAGAAATAGTTAAATATTGTTAATTCTATAAGAAATAGTTAAATATTGTTAATTCTATAAGAAATAGTTTAATATTGTTAATTCTATAAGAAATAGTTAAATATTGTTAATTCTATAAGAAATAGTTAAATATTGTTAATTCTATAAGAAATAGTTAAATATTGTTAATTCTATAAGAAATAGTTAAATATTGTTAATTATATAAAAAATTGTTAAATATTGTCAATTCTATAAGAAATAGTTAAATATTGTTAATTCTATAAGAAATAATTAAATATTGTCAATTCTATAAGAAATAGTTAAATATTGTTAATTCTATAAGAAATAGTTTAATATTGTTAATTCTATAAGAAATACTTAAATATTGTTAATTCTATAAGAAATAGTTTTATATTGTTAATTCTATAAGAAATACTTAAATATTGTTAATTCTATAAGAAATAGTTAAATATTGTAAATTATATAAGAAATAGTTAAATATTGTTAACTATATGTATAATAGTTTAATATTGTTAATTCTATAAGGAATAGTTAAATATTGTAAATTATATAAGAAATAGTAAAATCTTGTTTATTCTATAAGAAATAGTAAAATATTGTTATTTCTATAATAGTAAAATATTGTTAATTATATAAGACATAGTTAAATATTGTTAATTATATAAGAAATAGTTAAATATTGTTAATTATATAAGAAATAGTTAAATATTGTTAATTCTATAAGAAATAGTTAAATATTGTCAATTCTATAAGAAATAGTTAAATATTGTTAATTCTATAAGAAATAGTTAAATATTGTTAATTATATAAGAAATAGTTAAATATTGTTAATTATTTAAGAAATATTGTTAATTATGTAAGAAACCGTTAAATATTGTTAATTCTATAAGAAATAGTAAAATATTGTTAATTCTATAAGAAATAGTTAAGTATTGTTAATTCTATAAGAAATAGTAAAATATTGTTAATTCTATAAGCAATAGTTAAATATTGTTAATTATATAAGAAATAGTTAAATATTGTTAATTCTATGAGAAATAGTAAAATATTGTTAATTCTATAAGTAATAGTAAAATATTGTTAATTCTATAAGAAATAGTAAAATATTGTTAATTCTATAAGACATAGTTAAATATTGTTAATTCTATAAGAAATAGTTAAATGTTGTTAATTCTATGAGAAATAGTAAAATATTGTTAATTCTATAAGAAACAGTTAAATATTGTTAATTCTATAAGAAATAGTTAAATATTGTTAATTCTATAAGCAATAGTTAAATATTGTTAATACTATAAGAAATAGTTAATTATTGTTAATTATATAAGAAATAGTTAAATACTGTTAATTCTATAAGAAATAGTTAAATATTGTTAATTCTATAAGAAATAGTTAAATATTGTTTATTCTATAAGAAATAGGTAAATATTGTTAATTCTATAAGAAATAGTTTAATATTGTTAATTCTATTAGAAATAATTAAATATTGTTAATTCTATAAGAAATAATTAAATATTGTTAATTATATAAAAAATTGTTAAATATTGTCAATTCTATAAGAAATAGTTAAATATTGTTAATTCTATAAGAAATAATTAAATATTGTCAATTCTATAAGAAATAGTTAAATATTGTTAATTCTATAAGAAATAGTTTTATATTGTTAATTCTATAAGAAATACTTAAATATTGTTAATTCTATAAGAAATAGTTAAATATTGTAAATTATATAAGAAATAGTTAAATATTGTTAACTATATGTATAATAGTTAAATATTGTTAATTCTATAAGGAATAGTTAAATATTGTAAATTATATAAGAAATAGTTAAATATTGTTAATTCTATAAGAAATAGTTAAATATTGTTAATTCTATAAGAAATAATTAAATATTGTTAATTATATAAAAAATTGTTAAATATTGTCAATTCTATAAGAAATAGTTAAATATTGTTAATTCTATAAGAAATAATTAAATATTGTCAATTCTATAAGAAATAGTTAAATATTGTTAATTCTATAAGAAATAGTTTTATATTGTTAATTCTATAAGAAATACTTAAATATTGTTAATTCTATAAGAAATAGTTAAATATTGTAAATTATATAAGAAATAGTTAAATATTGTTAACTATATGTATAATAGTTAAATATTGTTAATTCTATAAGGAATAGTTAAATATTGTAAATTATATAAGAAATAGTTAAATATTGTTAATTCTATAAGAAATAGTAAAATATTGTTATTTCTATAATAGTAAAATATTGTTAATTATATAAGACATAGTTAAATATTGTTAATTATATAAGAAATAGTTAAATATTGTTAATTCTATAAGAAATAGTTAAATATTGTTAATTCTATAAGAAATAGTTAAATATTGTAAATTATATAAGAAATAGTAAAATCTTGTTTATTCTATAAGAAATAGTAAAATATTGTTAATTCTATAATAGTAAAATATTGTTAATTATATAAGACATAGTTAAATATTGTTAATTATATAAGAAATAGTTAAATATTGTTAATTATATAAGAAATAGTTAAATATTGTTAATTCTATAAGAAATAGTTAAATATTGTCAATTCTATAAGAAATAGTTAAATATTGTTAATTCTATAAGAAATAGTTAAATATTGTTAATTCTATAAGAAATAGTTAAATGTTGTTAATTCTATAAGAAATAGTTAAATATTGTTAATTATATAAAAAATTGTTAAATATTGTTAATTCTATAAGAAATAATTAAATATTGTCAATTCTATAAGAAATAGTTAAATATTGTTAATTCTATAAGAAATAGTTTAATATTGTTAATTCTATAAGAAATACTTAAATATTGTTAATTCTATAAGAAATAGTTTTATATTGTTAATTCTATAAGAAATACTTAAATATTGTTAATTCTATAAGAAATAGTTAAATATTGTTAATTCTATAAGAAATAGTTAAATATTGTTTATTCTATAAGAAATAGGTAAATATTGTTAATTCTATAAGAAATAGTTTAATATTGTTAATTCTATAAGAAATAATTAAATATTGTTAATTCTATAAGAAATAGTTAAATATTGTTAATTCTATAAGAAATAGTTAAATATTGTTAATTCTATAAGAAATAATTAAATATTGTTAATTCTATAAGAAATAGTTAAATATTGTTTATTCTATAAGAAATAGGTAAATATTGTTAATTCTATAAGAAATAGTTAAATATTGTTAATTCTATTAGAAATCGTTAAATATTGTTAATTCTATAAGAAATAATTAAATATTGTTAATTCTATAAGAAATAATTAAATATTGTTTATTCTATAAGAAATAGGTAAATATTGTTAATTCTATAAGAAATAGTTTAATATTGTTAATTCTATAAGAAATAATTAAATATTGTTTATTCTATAAGAAATAATTAAATATTGTTAATTCTATTAGAAATAGTTAAATATTGTTAATTCTATAAGAAATAGTTAAATATTGTTTATTCTATAAGAAATAGTTAAATATTGTTTATTCTATAAGAAATAATTAAATATTGTTAATTCTATAAGAAATAGTTAAATATTGTTAATTCTATAAGAAATAATTAAATATTGTTTATTCTATAAGAAATAGGTAAATATTGTTAATTCTATAAGAAATAGTTAAATATTGTTAATTCTATAAGAAATAATTAAATATTGTTAATTCTATAAGAAATAGTTAAATATTGTTTATTCTATAAGAAATAGTTAAATATTGTTTATTCTATAAGAAATAATTAAATATTGTTAATTCTATAAGAAATAGTTAAATATTGTTAATTCTATAAGAAATAATTAAATATTGTTTATTCTATAAGAAATAGGTAAATATTGTTAATTCTATAAGAAATAATTAAATATTGTTAATTCTATAAGAAATAGTTAAATATTGTTAATTCTATTAGAAATAGTTAAATATTGTTAATTCTATAAGAAATAGGTAAATATTGTTAATTCTATAAGAAATAGTTAAATATTGCTAATTCTATAAGAAATAGTTAAATATTGTTAATTCTATAAGAAATAGTTAAATATTGTTAATTCTATAAGAAATAATTAAATATTGTTTATTCTATAAGAAATAGGTAAATATTGTTAATTCTATAAGAAATAATTAAATATTGTTAATTCTATAAGAAATAATTAAATATTGTTAATTCTATAAGAAATAGGTAAATATTGTTTATTCTATAAGAAATAGTTAAATATTGTTAATTCTATAAGAAATAGTTAAATATTGTTAATTCTATAAGAAATAGTTAAATATTGTTAATTCTATAAGAAATAGTTAAATATTGTTAATTCTATAAGAAATAATTAAATATTGTTTATTCTATAAGAAATAGGTAAATATTGTTAATTCTATAAGAAATAGTTAAATATTGTTAATTCTATAAGAAATAATTAAATATTGTTAATTCTATAAGAAATAGGTAAATATTGTTAATTCTATAAGAAATAGTTAAATATTGTTAATTCTATAAGAAATAGTTAAATATTGTTAATTCTATAAGAAATAGTTAAATATTGTTAATTCTATAAGAAATAGTTAAATATTGTTAATTCTATAAGAAATAGTTAAATATTGTTAATTCTATAAGAAATAGTTAAATATTGTTAATTCTATAAGAAATAGTTAAATATTGTTAATTCTATAAGAAATAGTTAAATATTGTTAATTCTATAAGAAATAATTAAATATTGTTTATTCTATAAGAAATAGGTAAATATTGTTAATTCTATAAGAAATAGTTAAATATTGTTGATTCTATAAGAAATAATTAAATATTGTTAATTCTATAAGAAATAGGTAAATATTGTTAATTCTATAAGAAATAGTTAAATATTGTTAATTCTATAAGAAATAGTTAAATATTGTTAATTCTATAAGAAATAGTTAAATATTGTTAATTCTATAAGAAATAGTTAAATATTGTTAAATCTATAAGAAATAGTTAAATATTGTTAATACTATAAGAAATAGTTAAATATTGTTAATTCTATAAGAAATACTTAAATATTGTTAATTCTATAAGAAATAGTTAAATATTGTTTATTCTATAAGAAATAGTTAAATATTGTTAATTCTATAAGAAATAGTTAAATATTGTTAATTCTATAAGAAATAGTTAAATATTGTTAATTCTATAAGAAATAATTAAATATTGTTAATTATATAAAAAATTGTTAAATATTGTCAATTCTATAAGAAATAGTTAAATATTGTTAATTCTATAAGAAATAATTAAATATTGTCAATTCTATAAGAAATAGTTAAATATTGTTAATTCTATAAGAAATAGTTTTATATTGTTAATTCTATAAGAAATACTTAAATATTGTTAATTCTATAAGAAATAGTTAAATATTGTAAATTATATAAGAAATAGTTAAATATTGTTAACTATATGTATAATAGTTAAATATTGTTAATTCTATAAGGAATAGTTAAATATTGTAAATTATATAAGAAATAGTTAAATATTGTTAATTCTATAAGAAATAGTAAAATATTGTTATTTCTATAATAGTAAAATATTGTTAATTATATAAGACATAGTTAAATATTGTTAATTATATAAGAAATAGTTAAATATTGTTAATTATATAAGAAATAGTTAAATATTGTTAATTCTATAAGAAATAGTTAAATATTGTAAATTATATAAGAAATAGTTAAATATTGTTAATTATATAAATAATAGTTTAATATTGTTAATTCTATAAGAAATAGTTAAATATTGTAAATTATATAAGAAATAGTAAAATCTTGTTTATTCTATAAGAAATAGTAAAATATTGTTAATTCTATAATAGTAAAATATTGTTAATTATATAAGACATAGTTAAATATTGTTAATTATATAAGAAATAGTTAAATATTGTTAATTATATAAGAAATAGTTAAATATTGTTAATTCTATAAGAAATAGTTAAATATTGTCAATTCTATAAGAAATAGTTAAATATTGTTAATTCTATAAGAAATAGTTAAATATTGTTAATTCTATAAGAAATAGTTAAATGTTGTTAATTCTATAAGAAATAGTTAAATATTGTTAATTATATAAAAAATTGTTAAATATTGTTAATTCTATAAGAAATAATTAAATATTGTCAATTCTATAAGAAATAGTTAAATATTGTTAATTCTATAAGAAATAGTTTAATATTGTTAATTCTATAAGAAATACTTAAATATTGTTAATTCTATAAGAAATAGTTTTATATTGTTAATTCTATAAGAAATACTTAAATATTGTTAATTCTATAAGAAATAGTTAAATATTGTTAATTCTATAAGAAATAGTTAATTATTGTTAATTATATAAGAAATAGTTTAATATTGTTAATTCTATAAGAAATAGTTAAATAATGTTAATTCTATAAGAAATAGTAAAATATTGTTAATTATATAAGAAATAGTTAAATATTGTTAATTCTATAAGAAATAGTTAAATATTGTTAATTCTATAAGAAATAGTTAAATATTGTCTATGTCGGAAAAAGCATCGATTGTCCATTCTTTTATTGTATAGGACGGTGTTCGCAGTTTCCTTAATTTATCGTTTCTATAGGCAAGACGCATAACTCTTTACTAATACTTGCATGTCCTTCTCATCCCCATGCATAGCTTCTATCTGTCACTTGCCTTAGGTTCACCTTTTCATGGGGAATTTCATGTTCTAGATTCCCCTGCCTTACCTCTGGTATAATTCATTGGGTTTCCTTTGAATCCTCCTTTTTCCTTTCTCTAACTATTGCTCTTCTGACTACTAACACTATAATAATTAGCACGCCTGTTCCAGCCAAGCTACCGACTACTAATACTCATACAGGAACTTCTCTCATTTTTTTTCTGTCTTTCTACTCCCTCTAGTTCTTTCAACAACTTGTGGATAGGGATCTCTTCCATCTTCCCCAGCCCACTTGGGATCGTATCTGTCGAAAAATTCGTGAGTCCGGTCATTAATGGGGACCATACTCTGGAAACAGACATATTTATGGGTGTGACATGTAGCTGCTCAAGTCTACTAAATTTAGAGTTACCGTTTACTTGTGCAGCCAACCTCATATAGTAACTAAGGGCTACATACCGCCTGTCTATACGAATGGTAGCCATCGGGGCTCTGCAACAATCCGTCTCCGATTATTGTCCCACATAATACCCTGAAGTCTATATCTCGATCAGTCACCACCATCCAAGACCCCTGATCCAACCCAATCACCATAGGGAGTCGAGTGTTTGTGTGAACTGTCATTTGGCATTTTCGCTGATTTAATTTATCGCCTCAATGGCGACCACCACATGGAATAAAAGAGCGGGAAACATTTATCTCCTCCTCTCTAAATGTGTTATGAACTTGCATCATATCTCCCAGTACTTATTAATATGAAACCCCCAGAATGATCCCAGTCAGATATAAATGTCTTCTATCTGCTTTTTTATTATTATCACTTTAACCTGTTGACCTTTTTCTCGTCAGTTTGTTTTGCAACACTCTGGTCATAGTTCCTGTTGATTGACCTGTTTACCTTATTTTCGCTAGTTTTTGTTTATTGTACTTTTTGCTGGTTTTGGTCTAACTCATTTAATATCGGTTAGCTTTCCTGGCCGATTGACGTCATGGATATAGGTCGTTTTACATCCCGGGATTTCTCATTGTGTTCTTTTGTTTTCCTGGATACGCTCCGTAAAACTATTATAGGTCACATTTCCTGGGATTGACTTATTGTGTTCTTTGATCGCCCGGACACCTCTCCCTAACAGACCGTAGTGTGTCTACAGAGACAATAAGTACACAATTTGATGTCGCGAGGAACTGAAGATGCGGAAGATTTGTGCAGATGCACTAGTACATAATTCAATCTGTGTAACAAACTATTTGATCAAAATAAGCATCAAGACAATTCCCCACCCTCTCTGTTGTCTCCTTGTGACTTTTGGTTATTCCCTAAGCTTAAGGAAATACTTAGAGGCTGTCGTTATCAGGTAACTGAAGAAATAAAAGAGACTATGACACGCTTACACAAGAAGACTTCCCACACTGACATAAAACTGTGCATTTATTGTCTCTATAGACACAAAACGGCCATTATTTATGAAATTCTTTATTTGGCCAATCAACTCTGGTGTTTTTACCCCTTCCTTCTCTCACGCCTCTCATCATCCCTCACAGACGTTCTGCCTTTCTTGAATCTATGTTACTAAAAAATGATGCTCGATTCATGCAAGATGGTCCAAAAGCAGTTGAAGCATTCCATAGTTTCTGTGAGTGACACTTTTTCCAAGTTTAAAACAGAATTTTATTGCATATCGTTTTTCTAAAGTGTTCTACTGTCCAGATTTCATTTTTGAAATTCATCCGCCTACTTCATTTACTCACATAAATTAATATACGAAAGTATAATTTTATGCGTAAACTTTAAGTATTTACTTCAACAGTGCTCAATACGTAGGTAGAGCTAGTTAGTAAGTTATAAAATATATATAGCGATTAAGCTACACTGAATATTCCACGTTTCATCCACTCTAGGATTATGGCGATTAAGCTACACTGAATATTCCGCGTTTCATCAACTCTAGGATTCTTCAGCCTGAAAAATCCTAGAGTGGATGAAACGCAAAATATTAAGTGTAGCTTAATCGCCATATATATTTTATAACTTACTATATATATATATATATATATATATATATATATATATATATATATATATATATATATATATATATATGTAATATCATCTTTGTATAGATACTCCTTCAGGCATTTGTCTATAAAAAATAGTCCTGTGACGATGGAAAAATTGTGACGCGTGTAGACTTAATTGATCTGCCACCATCATATGTATGTATGTATGTATGTATGTATGCGTGTATATATGTATATGTATATGTATATTTATATATGTACATGTGTTTGTATATGTATGTATATTTATGTGTATATATATGTATATATGTATGTGTGTACAAATATCTATGTGTCTGTATGTATATATGTATATATATGTTTGTGTGTGTATGTATGCATATGTATGTGTATATATGCATATATATATGTATGTGTATAAATGCATATATCTGTATGTGAATGTATATGTAGGTAAATGTATGTGTATATATATGTGCATATGTGTACGTATTTGTATGTGTATATGTATATATATGTGTGTTTGTATTTGTATATGTGTGTACATATATGTGTATGAATATATATGTATATGTACGCATGCGTGCATATATATGTATGTATGTGTATTATGTATGTATGCGTGTATGTATATATATGTATGTATGTTATATAGAGGGGCTTATTGAGAGAGAGAGAGAGAGAGTCTTAGGAAGAGTTATTAAGAGTCTTTGTCTTGAGAGAGATGCTTTTTCTTGTGAGAGAGAGAGGCTTAGAATGAGTCTTATTACAGTGAGGGATGTCGTAATACTCAGAGAGAGAGAGAGAGAGAGAGAGAGAGAGAAAGAGAGAGAGAGAGAGGGAGAGAGATGTTGTAAGAGTTCTAAAGAGATTGTTCATGTTATAATTCTTATATATTAAAATGTTCTTTATTAGATCTTGCCGAGGGAAGAAGGAGAAAGCACTTAGAGTGAAGGGATATAGTGTTCAGACAGTTCGGACATTGTGTAGACATGATGATGTTGAGACGTGTATGTAAATACATATAACACAAATATATAATACAATTGGACTTTACCTTTGTATAAGAATCATAAACACAAGACGAGCTTTACAAAACACATAATGGTTTATTTCTCACACGACCGGCCGGGATTTCCATCCTCAAGAATTCAAAGTCTCACATTTTTTCCTTGAAGTGACGTCTCACTTCCAGACGTTTGACTGTCCCTGAGTTTTTTCACTGACTAAAGTTTTTCTCTATTCCTAGAACTTTCTATTTTCCGTGACGTCATACATAAACTCAACAAATAAATAAATTATGCAAGTTTGAAACATTATACAAAGAAAAACAATAATGGCACTAGTTCAAAATTATTCATACCTCTCTCACTAATAGTCAATAGCATGCCCTTTATTCTTAATAACTGCCTGTAACCGTTTTGGATATTTATCAACAAGGTTTTTACAAGCATCAACACTGATTTTTGACCATTCTTTAATGCAGTAGTTCTCCAAATCCCTCAATTTTCTAGGTTTCCGCTTTTTAACCTCAGTTTTCAATATGTGCCAGAGGTTTTCGATAGGGTTCAAGTCGGGACTCTGGCTAGGCCATTCCAAAACATTAATTTGATTATCCTCAAACCATTTCTTGACTATTTTGGCAGTATGTTTCGGATCATTATCCTGTTGAAGGATCCAGTTTGGTCCTAAATGGAGCTTCTCCGCATCATGTCTAATGTTTTTCTGGAGTATCTCCAAATATTGCTCCTTCTTCATGGTTCCATCTATCTTGACCAAACTACCTGGACCACTAGCCGAAAAGGAGCCCCAAAACATTAGGCTACCACCACCATGTTTCACCGTGGGTATGGTGTTCTTTGGGTTGTAAGCTTCACCTTTCTTCCTCCAAACGTAAGAAGCATCCATATGGCCAAACAATTCAATTTTTGTTTCGTCAGTCCACAAAATACTTGAGAAAACGGACTTTGGAGAATTCACATGGGTCCTAGCAAACTTTAGACGTGCTGCAAGGTGTTTTCCGGTGTGCAATGGAGTCCTTCTTGGTCTTCTTCCTTTCAGACCATTTTCATGCAAAGTCCTTTGCAATGTTTGCCTTGATATTTTTATGCCAGAAGACTCCAGATTTTCTAAAATGTCCTTAGTAGTGGGTGGTTGGATTTGCATTAACACTTCTTACAATATTCCTGGTGGCTCTAGCAGACAGTTTCCTTTTCCTTCCTCTACCAATCAAGTTGTTTGTTGTGTGGTGGCTCTGGAATTTTTTGATGATGCTCTGTACTGTTGCTGTAAGGACCTCAAATTTCTTGGAAATTGACTTGTAACCTAAACCATCCTTATGTGAATTCACAATTTTAGTCCTAAGATCATTACTAAACTCTTTTTTCTTCCCCATTCTAATAATTTTTATTCTTTTATTGGTTTTCAATTGATATCATTTTGATTTCTGAAAAATGCAAAAAACGAAATGAAATTAATCAAAGGTTGTACAAAAGCATTCAAAATAAAAATCAAACAGGAAACAAACAGTCAGAAACTCGATTAATACTGAAAAAAATAAGGGGGTATGATTATTTTTGAACATTGCAGATTTTATAAATAGCTATATATTTCTTTTATTACAAGTATCCCGAGATTTTCAAATGACGAAAATGATCAGAAGAGGTTTATTAAGAATATGTATCAATATGGACGTAAACAATAAATTCTTACAAAGTTACACCTAATAAACTCAATTTCCAAGGGGGGTATGAATAATATCGGGCACAAGTGTATCTCTCTCTCTCTCTCTCTCTATATATATATATATATATATATATATATATATATGTATATATATATAAATGAAAATCTTGCGTCAAATTATGTAGCATAGCAAGAAAATTTATTGTTAGACAAAGGATTACAAATAATTACTACAGTTTGTTTTCTTAATCCATGTATTTTCAGTGGAATTTATGAATGGCTCATCTCATCGGAAGAAAAACTTATTAGCAAAGTAGATGTAGGTTATTTGAACTTTTCTTATAAATTAAAAATTAAGATTGAAATGGTCGTGTAAAAAGGATACTCCAAGTTGCTTGGGATCATCTTATAAACATAACTTTTAATATTTATTTGAGCGTTATGTTTACAGTATTATACAATCCATAATCCCACGGAATTTAAGTATTACATTTACACACACACACACGCACACACACACACACGCACACACACACATCTGATTTCAGTCTTTAGTGTTTCCATAATTATTATTGTTTTGTATTATTTTAGTATAACATTTATATATATATATATATATATATATATAAATATATATATATATATATATATATATATATATATATATTTATATACAGTAAATTTGATCGTGTACAATATTCGAACAGGAATTTATTATTACATGCTTCTGCATCAGTAAATTCAATAAACTTCTTCCGACTGCCTTGAGCCACCATTACACTTTCGATTCGGAGACCTGTCTCGCCACTCTGACTGCAATACATCATCGTAGCCGGCCAATCAGATTGAAAAGTTTGGCAGCTTGAATTATATTCAGAAAGACCACGCAATTTCGTTGAAGAACCCACATCAAATCAAGTTTTCTCCGCTCAGAACCGCGCCAGTCTATATAAATCAACCTCATGACCACCTCGACCCTTTTTCTATTCACATACAACACCCCTCCCATCTCTCCGCCAAAAATGGTGGAATAATTATCTTTTGTTGGTAGACGTGGACTCACACGTGTCGTCTATATAATATGTATATTGTTTTACACGCAGAAACCCAAAGGCAAACAAAAGTTTAGGTTAGACTGATGTAATACTGAAATTCTGTTTTCAGAATAAAAGACAGAACAAAAGCAGGAAGCAATATTACATTTGTGCATGCAATAAACACTCATATGTACGAAAATGCACAACGTATACAGAAAATTGGACAGAGCGACAACGTACGACTTTTGAGGAACTGGAATCGATATCGGAATCGAAAAATGTCTGCCTATTTCCCAATGGCCCAAACGACTCTTTTATCGTTTGTATTTCTTTATTATTTTTTGTTCAAAACTTGATTTTCTACAGCTCGTATGAATGATGAAATAAAGTTTTATTGCTTTTAAACAAGCAATAAAACTAAGATCTATAAATCACCGGTAAATGTTTTTTTTTTAATATTAAAATATATTTACATATTATATGATTTTTTTTGTGAATATCCCCCAACAAAAACACAACTCTATTTTAAAAAATTTAAATGGAATCGAAATCAGAATCGGTAATTGTATCAGAATCGAGAATTTAGAACATAATCGGTAATTGTATCGGAATCGGGAAAATTAATGGAATCGTCCTATCACTAGTACGAACGCTAGCTGAACTATCAGGTCGATGCGAAAGTTTTTGCCTGAATGTGATTTATTTTAGGCACTTTATTATTACTTAAACATATCAACATGATTATGTAGAGTTGAATGTAATAATCAAAGAAGAAAGCGCCCGCGCGTGTGTGTATTATGCGGTTATACAACTTACCTTCGGATGGGATCTGAGAGAAAGAGAAATTAAAGATGGCAGCCATGGATTTATAAGGTGTAGTCTCGTGGAATCTCACGAGATCTCATCTTCCACTGCACAAGTATGCAAATGGAATGGGGTCAGTTTTCTAATAACATGCCTATTGTAGAGGTGGTTGGAAGAACACGTGCTGAAAGTTGAGAGGGAAAGTTGGCAGTGACGAATTCTAACTGAACTTTTGCTTATTTTATTTATTTTATTTTTGTTTTGCTGTTTATCAGCTCATTTAACTGCAGATTAATTTATAACTTTTTCTAACAGATTATCAAAGTATTATTTATATATTTTTTGCAATAACTTTGACCCGAAAACAACTTTTTTAGTCAACAAAAATGGAGTAATCTTCCACCATGATAATGCTCGTCCTCATATAGCACTACTGAACAAATATTTCTAGAAGAATTTGTTTGAGAAATCTTACCCCATTCTTCCTATTCTCTTGACTTAAGTCCCTCAGATTATCAATTAGATGACCTTAGATTAATGCCATAAAAGGAAATTGAACATGAGCCAGATTAATATTTCACATGAAAACCTCAAGAATTTCACAAGCAGACGGAAAAGGCGTTATTTTTATGAATAAATATTTTCAAAAATAATTTTTCGTTTGTTCGCCATCAGCTAGAATCGAAACCGAAAGCAAAACTGTAGCAGTCAAAGCTGGTGACGTTACCACTGTACCAACGTGACACTAAGATGAGTGTACAAAATGTATAACGATTTTTTTTATATTTGACCCATTTTTGACCCTTTAAAAACTATTTTAAAAGAATGGTCCCCCCAATCATTTGAGGCACCTAGCGCTACTTTGCAACTTTGCAACTTTTTGTTTCAGAAAAGATAAACTTTGAAAATATGGAGACAGACAGACAGACAGACAGACAGATATAGTGAGTTTTGTAAATTAGATTATACGAGGATTGTACCAACAGTAAGACTTCCTACTTTTAAACTAAAAAACTAAATCGATGAAGAGCTACGAAGACGGGAGTGGTACCAGAACGAGCGACCTTTTGTGTTTCAGAATTTATTTTTCTTCATAGTCATCAGCATTCTTAATACACATTTGCTAGCCTCTTTTGATGCCCTAGTCCTAAACATCCGCAGTGCGCTTTGTCACTCATATCTCTGTCGATCGACGAACCCATCTCCTAATCTGTGCTAGTATTAATTGCATCGGCTTCGTAAACGTTCAACATAGTGAATGTTGATCGGTTCAAGCTCTTCTGTATAAAAAAATTCAATGACGCATTTATCTTTCTGAGGCATGTCTATGACAAGCGTCGTTTTCTTAGTGTATCACACCGTCAATATCTGTATCAGAGAGATGAAAGTTCTTGCTTGTCTGTGGGTACAAAACAACTCAAACGCCGATGCTGGTTTATAAAAACGATTATTTCAGATATACAGTCGCAGAAAACATCATATCAATGTGTTACTCGCGTACGCTTGAGAAAGAAAAATTGGAGACATTGCCCTAGACACATCTTTCGGCCCTCTTGCACTTTAAGTAAATGGAAATTAGGAAGATAAAAAAGGAACTTACACTGGTTGAAAGAATGCCATTGATTGGATGGAGAAATTATGACGTCATTGTATTAATAAAATGGATTGACAATATTAGAAAACAGAATATTTTTTTGATAGATGATTTTTATTAATGCAGCATTATTTTAATAACAATTTTTTAAGCGTCATTTTAATTAATTAGAAATGATAAAAAGAAACGATATTGAAATTGACAATATTAGAAAAAAATTTTTTTTTTTTTAAATAAATGATCATTTTAGAAATAAATACACGCACGATAAAAAAGGTCTATGAGATAAATACGAAGAAAGTGAAAAAAACCTTTTTGCGCATTTCAGGGAGCAACCATTTAAAGAAAACTGTTTACGCAGGGTCCACGTATCCCGTGAAGAACTTTTTTTTTTGATTATTTAGTATAAAACAGATTTTTGTACCAACCAAACAAAGATAATTAGAACTGATATTGTTCTCTGATACATATTATTATACGCGGAAATATTCTTTTAAAATACTTTCAATTCTTAAATTCTATCTTAACTTAAAAAGACTCTTTTAACTGGAGAGCTAATTAACGTTTTTTAATTTAAAATAAAAGTAAAATAGTTCACTATAAATCAGCGATCGAATTGTTACTTAAATGATTTTAACTCTTTTAAAAATGCTTCTACATTAATTATTTTTATACTATTATTAAATACTTATTAGATTCTTTTACAATAATTTCAATTCTTAAATTCTATCTTAACTTAGAAAATTAAAAAAATTCTAAAAATATTATTAATTATTAAATACTTAATTATTAAATACTTTTCCAATTCTTTTTCAACAATTTCAATTCTAAAATTTTATCAATTTTTCATAGTAATGACGTCAATGTTTCTTTATCCAATCAAATTGCATTCTTTCAACCGGTGTCAAACGACTGCCGTTCCTTTTTTATCTTCTTAATTTCCATTTACTTAAAGTGCAAGAGGACCCATCTTTCCTATTTGAAATATTGTCAGAGAATGAGACAACAAACATTCGCCCGGAAATCACACAATTTCCGACTACAGCCTGAGGCCATCTTTGACCTTTACGTATCACTTACACTTTCAGATTCAAACATAATCATCGACGTTACGTCGTCATTTAATATTAATTATTTATCAAATTAACTTCATACCTTCGGTGAAAAATTCAGCGCCACGGACTTTCCCGATTTGAGAACAGTTGTTAATGTGTGAAACAAAATTCCGTTTGACATTTTAGAGAACGAATGAACTATTCAACCAAATGGTCGTCTCGTGGTTAAAAGGTGTAGGAGAGAGAGAGAGAGAGAGAGAGAGAGAGAGAGAGAGAGAGAGAGAGAGAGAGAGAGAGAGAGAGGAAAAGAGAGAGTTAATTAGGTTTTAAGCACATAACTTAATTATATCATCATTTTGCTAGACTATTTTAAAGTGCGTTCTCATTTCAGCCGAGTTCCAAATTGATGAGATTGTAGACCACCACTTTCCCGATCAATCACGTCTGATACCATTTCAACATACATATCATCAGCTTAGTTTACTCATAATACAACGGAATAATCTTTTGATCCCTGTTGACTTTTCCGTCTACAATCGATCTGGCTTAATCTGCAAGCCATTGTCCATCGCTGCAAAAGTACATTGAGAATGGTGATTAATATGTAGAAAAAAATAATTTGAAGCTCAAAAGATCGCTCGTTATAATGATACTATTCCCGATTCCATAGCTTTTTAATCTTTTGAGCTAAAAATAGGAGGTTTTGCTTTTGAAATGACCCTCATAATTTCATCAATAGTGCCTTTTGTGCGAATCTCAATCTTTGATGATGAGATGTTTCTAATATTTTTAAGAATTGAGCTTCGCATCAGGGTCGCTAAGCATGCCACCGACAGAACGAATTAAACACCTCAAACGCTGAAATAGAAAACATAACTAACTATCCAATAAACTATACCTTTATTATTACGAACATATATTGTATTGGCCCTGTGTAGGTTAGTGTATTTAGTACATAGTAAAAAAAAAGAAATGAAAAAAAAATCCATTAATTATACAATTTTTTAACACAATCAAAAAGTTCTGTGACTCGAAACCAACCATCTTCTGTTGAATTCTGATTGATATTGCCAGACATGAAATGTACATATGAAATCAATGACACGTGGTAAGTGCCGGCTTCTTATCATCTTTTGGTCCAGTGAACATAAGACGATAAATTGGTTGCGATTCTATGTCTTTGTCAATAAAACTTCTTTAGAACTAGAATAATACCTGCCCCAGGACGGGTAAAAATTAAGCGAAACAGTTTTGAACCTTATTTTTATACCTTTTACAGAAAATTAAATAGATAATATATACCTTTCATTTAAATAAATAATATATATATATATATATATATATATCTTTTATTTAAATAAATATATATACCTTTAATTGAAATACATAATATATACATACCTTTCATTGAAATAAATAAATATATATACCTTCCATTGAAATAAATATATATATATACCTTTCATTTAAATAAATATATAATGCTAGCAAACCTTGTTGGCATTTCTTTGAAACAAAACGCTGCATAATTCGCAATTATCACAAACATTTAACAAATGCAAATCTAAAACGAACAATAATAAATTTCATCTATATATAGGATATTACGTGTGTGTTATTTATTTTGTGTGTCACGCTTACATCCAAGTGACTGTTGTTTAATTGTTATGGATTTCCATTTCTTGTCATAAATAATTTTGCCAAGAATTCTGCACAAGTTTTGGTTTCAGTTTCGATTATAGCTGATGCACTCCAGTAATCTAATTTTTTTTAATAAATAATTTTATCAAGAATTCTGCATAAGTTTTGGTTTCAGTTTCGATTATAGCTGAAGAAACTCAAGTTTATATATATATATATATATATATATATATATATATATATATATATATATATATATATATATATATATATATATATATATATATATATATTATAGTAAGTTTTGGTTTCTATTTCGATTCAAGCACCCAAGTCATATGGATATATTTTTTATTTTTGAAATCGTAACTTTATAATATTTAATAATCGATAGAACATTAACACTATAATAATAATAATAATGATAATAATAATAATAATAATAATAATAATAATAATAAAGAAGAAGAAGAAGAAGAATAAGAATAAGTATAAGAATAATATATATATATATATATATATATATACACGAAATTTGCAAGAATTAAAATATCATTTTTAAGCGTACTTTACGACCGGGCAACGCCGGGTGTCTCTACTAGTAAAGGATGATTATTTTATTTTTACATTAAATTTGTCACACTGTTAAATGTCAGTCGGGTTTGCTTTTTAAACCTGAGGAATTTGATGAGTGACTTCCTACCCATATCTTCATTACCAGGGGAGACCATGAAGATATATGTCCTAGGAGCTCTCGTATGGACGCTACATGGAGATGTAATATCTAGCAAAAAAAAAAAAAAAAAAAAAAAAAATCGTCTCCGGGTGACACAGGGACCTGATGGACATGAAAGTAAAAGTACGAACATATAAAAAGGAGGTGCCTTGGTGTTAGTTCTAGGCACAGATATGAAGTGAGGGAAGTTATTAGCAGTTGTTGCAGTTAGACGAGTATTTGTTGCGACCGTTTTACAAGGAGGGGCCGTAGATTTGAGGTCAGCCAAACACCTATGATAAAACTAATAATAGAGCAGAGACAGACTCGTTTCTTCTGTGAAGAAAGGGGAAATAGGGAGGCGAAGTTGTTCTCACTTACTAAATTCCGTAGACGGTTTTGTACCTTGTTAAGGCAGGAAAGGTAACTCTTACAAGATCCACGCCAGATGTTGCAATATTTTTGATATATAATGGGAGGAAGATATTTGAATGATGTCCACCTCAGCATTGTGTGACACAAGGTCGGGAAAGAGCGGCAATCTTGTTTAGTAAAAATTGCCTGAGCATCTCCGTCGGTATTCTCCGGTCGGGTAAACAATGAACTTATTCCATCTGAAAGCCGGGTGGCAAGGCCTGGGAGGGGGGACCTCCTGGATGATACACAGACGGCGTACCTCAGTTCGGCCCAGCAATTGTCGGGCTGATTGTCAATAACGGATTCTTGACTAGCACATTCTACCAAAGTTTCCAAGCAACCGAAGCAGGAAGGAGACACATCCTCAACATATATTAATGAGGGTATCATTACTGAAAGTTGGAAGATTCTACTTATAGACATTAGCGATAGGAACTGATTAATCAAATGGAACCACGTTCTGCTAACAACCAATCAGAAACCAGAAATTCTCCATAAAAATATTGAATCTTTAGCATTCCAGCACGTAAATTTTTCGTGTCATCACGCAAGGTTCTTTTGCCTGGAAAATTATAAAGTCCAGGAGCTGTACAGAACAGCTACCTATCGGAAACTCTTCTGGAAAAAATGGCTTTCAATTCAAGACCAGATGTGACAGCAGTACTCCATTTGACTTGTACAGCTGTAGGATTCCGTTGGCAGTGAGATACATTGTTAAAGACGAGTATATACATGTAGCAGTAATATTGACCGAAACGTGAGAATAACACTTGAGATTAGAACAGTAGTTGGAAGAATGCAAATAATAAATTGCTCCATATAAATATTGAATCGTTTAGCATTCCAGCACATATTAAATTGCAACTTTAGTTCCACTTACTTGTGACAGTAAGATGACAGCACTAATACGCTTTACTTTTCTATCGCAGCATGCGAATGAGAGGCAACTATAAACCAAAGTTCCGCTTCAAAAGTAAAAATATTTTATGATACATGATAACACCATGCTCTATAACAGACACGAGAATAAAACTAATGAACGGCTTAAACTCTAGAGGAAAACCTCCAGACTGTAGTGGAATTAAACCGTAATTGGGTGGTAACGTTCAATACTGCCAAGATGTTTTCCTTTAGCAATTACAAGCAACCTTCTCAATCACTAATTGCCATGGCTAATAATACATTGTTTGAAAGTATTTCCCTCAATCTCCTCGGGTTAATATTTAACATTCACCGACAACGTGAATTAAAACAAATACCTTGAGGCAATTGCTAAGGCTTCTCCGAGGAAGGTGAGCTCTCTCTACCGTCCTAAAAGGCTACTCACACCGGAGAGTATCCTATATCTCCACAAAGCCACTGTTCGTCCATGCATGGAGTATTGTTGTCACATCTGGTCTGATGCATCTGTTACTTGTGTTTCACTCCTAGATAAAAGAGTCGCCAACCTAATAGGTCCCGCACTATCAACTAAACTCTAACCTCTGGTACCATCACCGAAGCGTGGAATCCTTGTGCATGTTTTACAGGCATTTCAATGGCAAGTGCTCTGACAAACTCGATGCACTTCTACTCCTCCAACGATAATACCCTAGACAAACCCAACGACAGATAAATACCACCCCTACACTGTAGAAATCGCTAGATACTATAAAATCTTCTACTCTAATAACTTTTTCATTCAAACTGTTGCACTTTGGAATTCCCTCCCAATCCCCTGTTTTCCCGACTGTCCTGATTTGCAAATATTCATGTGTAATGTAATCAGACATCTCTTTGCCCAATTCCCTAAAAAATATCCAGCAAATCTGGTCCCAAATAGTAGCCCCTTACGACGACGTGGCCTGTGCCTTGTTTGGGGTGAAAACACTAATAAAAAGATATGTAGCCTGCATCAATTAATCAATCAGAATACTCCACACCCAACGATCAAAATAAAACCTCATAATCCCAAACACCCGTTAGATTAAGACGGGCTTTATTTAGCATTCGAAAACAAAAATCTATTAAAAGATCCTATTATTGGATATTGACAATATGTTTTGGTTTTTGTCAAGTCCGAACCGAATGGTATTATATATTTTTTGTTTTTGGAATCTTCTGAGATGAAGCTTCATAATTTATGTATTTATTTTTTGCAGACTGTTATCCTCATCTTCATAGTTGATGTTGTTTCATCACGTTTTGGCCGACTTATCCTTTGGCCTTCTTCAGGTTATTTACCGAATCAAGATAGGGATGCTGAGTATTATTATATAACTGTATTCCCAGTAATTACTGCCTTCGGAGCCCGGGGCGCAGTGAATAGAGGCGTTGAGTCTTTACGGCCCTAGATGATTATTGTCTGAAGATAGCGGTTTCAATCCCACCCAAAATTGGTCAAAGCGTGGTGAGACAACAACAACTATGGAAGGCAGTAATTACAAGGGATACAGTTACAAGACTCAGCTTTCCTATCCCGTCACGGTTAATCACCTAAAGAAGGCCTGAGGATGAGTTGGCTGAAACGTGGTGAAACAATAGTTTTTAAGATGAGGATAACACACAAAGAATTAATACACAAGGGTCAGCCTAGAAAAAACATAGACATATGTTAAGATAAGTCTATATTCAATGGAATTGAATATAGACTTATGTTAAGATAAGTCTATATTCAATGGAATTGAATATAGACTTATCTTAACAATTTTGCTAATATATTCAATGGAATTGAATATATTAGCAAAAGCTTACACCAGCTGGATTCCATGTAAAACCGAGAGAAATGAGTTATAAAAAGGGAGAGTCCTTCAAAGATCAGCGACCACGATGTTTGCAACGCCATCTTGAACGGTTTGGTCGGCCGACTGATTGCGGTTGCAAACAGTTTATTCAACGGTTCAGTAACTCGCACCAAAAGGAAAGCTTTGTTTATTTTAAACTTTTGTTTACCTTCACCTCCCTCCAATAAGAAACATTGTCACCGAATCGCAAGGGACTACTGTGAAAAGAGTCAAATTAATAGGGGCAACTCGAGTGGAAGTTGTATTACAAGATGTTCATTTACACCATTTTTTTTAAATTTCTGAATGTTGGAACGGTTGAGAAAACAAAGAGCAGGAAGAGAATTCCAAAGGCAAACATTCCGCGTACAGAATCTATTCGAGTAGAAAATCTTCAAAGGATTTTTATTGTTATAATGTCAGATTTTGTTGCCTAGTTGGGTGGGTCGGGATTATTTTCGTTGAGAGGCAGAATCGGTGCGAAAAAAAGGTCACGCGGTACATTATATTTGCCACACATGAGAATAGGAATAGCCTATGTTCAGAGGTAGACACAAGGTCGTTTTTTTAATGTAGGGGAAAATTCAGCTCTCCAAAAAGGGGCACTCTGAATAGGAACAAAAATAAAAATCGCCTTAGTCTAGAAGGATTTCTTATCTAATGATCGTGGACATAAGAGTTGAAGTGTAGTATCAGAACAGATACTACACTTTGCTCCCAGCAAAATGTGAGGACCTTTAGTAGTTGTTGATAGGATTTTGTGTGGAGTTCGTGAACCACCCACATCGTCAGCTACTGAACTCTTTTTAATGTGCTTTTATTGTTTTTAGTAATTTAGCAAAAAAATAATTGCATTTTGTAGGCATTGCATTATACTGTATGCATTTTAAGAATTTCTTCGTTTTATATGTGGATATATTTTATGCGTATACATCTCTTTCTTTTCAGAAATAAAAGCACAGTTTTTCTTCTTTTAAAAGTCACAATTTTGACATTTAAATGGAGGAAGAAACATTGTGCAATCCTAACAGTTTTTTTTTTACCTTAATTTTATTCTTTCTACCTTATGGTTGCCAAATTATAAATAAACTTATTCTAAAATCAATCAATTAATTAATCTATCAATATATATACACACACCCACGCATACACGCGCATATATATATATATATATATATATATATATATATATATATATATATATATATATATATATATATTAAATTGTGATTCAATGAATTTCAAAAAACCCTTATTGAAATGAAGTGGTTGAGTTTCATATCAAAGATTTTTATTATTCTAAGCAAGACAAAGAATACTTTAGAAAATTAACCTTTGATATGAAACTCAACCACTTCATTTCAATAAAGGTTTTTTTGAAATTCATTGAATCACAATTTAATTTATTTGCTTTATCTTGCATATCGAGCAATTCTTATTAAGATGGGATAACTGATATAATATTTCCACCAGTAATATTTTGTAAACCTTATAATCACAGGTTTCCATACCAACTGATTGTTAAAAAACTAATCTGAAGTACACACACACACACACACACACACACACACACACACACACACACACACACACACACACATATATATATATATATATATATATATATATATATATATATATGTTCTCTCCGCTTATGTCGATTCAGGAGAGGTGTGGTTGGTGATTGCGCACCTCCTGTCACAAAAAGTTCACGCGCAGGCAACACTTTGTAGGTATTTATAGTCTGCCAAAGACCGAAAGCGCCCCTTACACACACACACACACACACACACACACACACACACACACACACACACACACACACACACACACACACACACACACATATGATATTAGAGGACTTCAGCTTTGTCTGTATATGTATGTGTGGTATATACATTATTATTATTATAAGTAGCAGTAGTAGTAGTATATTTAGTGTTAATCGATTTTTTAAATAATCCAAAATTAAATAGAATCAGCTTCTTCGTATATAAATGGTTTCTTTCCTTATTATCATCCATTTTTATTTTTTCATTTTCTTCTTCCCTCATCCACTCACCTTAACCCTAACCCTAACCCTAACCCTTCCATCTTTATCTCTTACTCTTGATGTACCCCACCCTAACATGTTCTTTCAATCTTTCCCTTCTTCATCTACTACATTTTCACCCCTCCGCCTCTTTTCTTCTGTTTGATTCTCGGATTCTATTTTGAGACAAAGAATGACTACAATAAAAAAAAAATAAATATAAAAAAAAGAAAATAAAGTGCATTCAACCAAAAAATACTGTCCGTCATTTCGCATAATTTTTCGTTGTCGCAAGGGCCTGATGTAGGCTGTATCAATTAATCATTCAATATACTCAACTCCAAACAGCCACAATCCCAAACACCCATTAGACCTAGACGGGTTTTATTTAGCATTCGCAGAGCGTCATGTGTGAAAAGCTCGCGGCTTGTCACTGAAGAACAGAACTGCCATTGGTTGACACCCGTAAACAAAAGTCTATTCAAAGGTCCTATTATTGGAAATTGGTAACAAGGGTCAGCCTAGAAAAACATGGACATATCTTGATGTATTTCTTTACATAAAGAGTATAATGACAATATTGACGTTTCGATCTCCCTCACCCTCTCTCTCTTTCTTTCTTTCTCTCTTTATATATATATATATATATATATATATATATATATATATATATATATATATATATATATATATATATATATGAGTGCGTGTATGAAATGGGCAGACATAAAGTCGATAACGCATGGTGATTGGCAGTTTCTCGCCTACATTAACTGCCAGCCACCAGTCACTCTTGAATTTATGTTTATTCTCTTTAGACTAAGATGTTCAGAACTCTTCCCTTACGCGAAGCAACGTGCATATATATATATATATATATATATATATATATATATATATATATATATATATATATATATATATATATACTTCTATACATTTCTTTTTGTGTATTTATATTCATGTTAAACCCCTTTTTTTCTATTTATTTAAAAAGAAAATACAATATATATTATTTAACTGGAATTCATTTTTGAGATGAGCATTATTTATTAATTTATTTTATTGCGGACTATTACCCTCATCTTTCTTAGTTGTTGTTTCACGACGTTTCGCCCAAATATTCCTCTGGCCTTCGTCAGGTGGTAACAGCGACGGGATAGGAACTCCGAATCTCCTAACTGCATTCTCAGCAATTACTGCCATCCATAGTTGTTGATAAATAATACTCATCTCAATAATGAATTCCAATTAAAATAATATATATACCATTCGGTACGGACCCGACCATAGACGATCAGATATAAATAAACGTGGATTTATAAGACCAAATTATCCAACTTTGCTCGCCCTTCGGGGTCCGTGGCGCAGTGGATAGAGACGTTGAATCTCTACGGTTCCAAGTGAGAATTGTCTGAAGATAGCGGTTTCAATTGTACCCAAAGCCGGCCAGAGGCTTACTTGGCCAAAAACGTGACGGGACGACAACTATGGATGGCAGTAATTGCTGAGAATGCAGTTAGGAGATTCGGAGTTCCTATCCCGTCACGATTACCACCTGACGAAGTCCAGAGGAATAGTTGGCCGAAACGTCGTGAAACAATAACTAAGAAAGATGAGAATAGTAGTCCGCAATAAATAAATTAAGAATATACAACCTTGTTATATATGGGTTGTGGAATTGCATTCATCGGCAAAAGATCTAGCTAATTTGCATATTCGTTTAAACATTCATTTTAATTAATTAACTGTTAGTTTTTTCAGTTTTCTTATAGGATGATCATCTTAACTATTACGTGTAATTATATTCATGCAGATATTCTACATGATTTATACTTGCGTAATATTTGCGTAAAAAGGTTATAGTAAACACAATTTTTTTCTATATACAGTCATGTATGCGTATATATTTGTTTAAAAAAATTTGCCTACCAAACTCCTCTGTGAGTTTTGGTCTACAAACATGAAACTTAATATATAGGGTATTCGAACCAATGTGAAACTTTATATTTAGGTTTTAGCCGGGGAAAATCGGTGCAAAAGTGTAAAAATTAAAAAAAATGGAATTTTTGGTGAAGGTCGAACGACGGCATTACACGTGTAACGTAATAGCTATTAGTTCATGTTCTAATTTTTAGCCTTGTAGCAAACATGTCTTCATGGATCAGGCATAAACGTCAAAGTAAAAAGTAAATCGTAAGGTAAACGTTTCTGAATTTTTGAGATGAGGATTGGTTATTCGTATTATTTGGATTCATCGACTACTGTTCTCATCTTGTGTGTGATCTTCACAACATTTCAGTCGATATAACCTCCGACCTTCTTCAGGTGTATCTTGTCGAACTCGGGAATTAGGCCGAAATTTCTCGCATTACCCTTTATTTACTTCACAGGGGTAGCGTTCTCTTGTTCCGCAATGATTGGATAGAGGCCCTAAGTAATTCGCAATTGTATTTTTCGATCGCCCACACTGAGGATTGAACCTTCAACCCTCAGAACATCACTTTTTACAATTGTACTCTAATCATTGCGCCACGGACAATTCTATAACGAATTTTATTACTAGTTGTTAATATTATAATTTATTACTAATTACTACTATATATATATATATATATATATATATATATATACACGCATATATATACATATATACACACATATATATGCATATATATACATATATACACGTATATATATTTATACATATATACATATACATATATACATATATATATATGCATATATATGCATATTTATACATATATACATATATACATATACATACATATATATACATATATATACATATATATACTTATACATGCATATATATTCATATATATAACTATATTTACATATATATTTATACATATATACATATATACATATATATGCATACATACATATATATACATACATATAAACATACATATATACATATATATACATATAGATATATACATATAGATATATTAATGTTTTTACTTATTACTTGTATATATTAACTATCGTTTAGAATTAATTGTTCCCATTTCGTATTAAATTCTATACTAGGTCTACTTAGCAGTTGGTTATTTCCCATCATTTGTGCTTCTTCTTTTAGTCGTCTTACTCTCTACCGTTCCCCTCTTTCCGTAGTCCCATAATGGTAAATGGTCTCTCTTTTCTTTCCAGATATGTCTCTTCACATACTACGGCTTTTCGATGTTCTTCTAACAGTACTTTCAATGGACGACACGTTTCACCTTTGTATATTTTTTCCACATTTGCATGGGATTTCATATACACAGTTCTTAGTCATGACCTTTTCTGTAGGAACCCTGACTCTCACAACTTTCCGGAAAGTTGAATCACTCCTAAATACTATCTCGGTGTCATATGGATTACATATTCGTTGAATTTTTTCAGACAAGTCCTTCATATATAGTAGACAAACTGTGGCGAGTTTCTGAGTAGTGTCCTTCTGTGTCTGGTCAAGAGTTCTTGGAGCTGATATCCACCTTATACACCCGAAGAAGGTCGTAGGTTATATCGACCGAAACGTTGTGAAAATCACTCTCAAGATGAGAACAGTAGTCCGATTAATATAAATAATACGAGTCCGCTAAACGTTTTGTTTTCGGTTCTCGGTTGTGGCGCACGGGTCATTTTTTTTTTTTAACTTTTTAACTCATTACTATATAATGGGTCCAGTATAATATAATAATAACTACGAAATCTGAGAAATAAAAATATGATATTCAAGCGTATTTTATAACCGAACAATGCCGGGCGGCCTGCTAATATATATATATATATATATATATATATATATATATATATATATATATATATATATATATATATATATATAAATTCAGGATTGAGATGTACAAAAGTAGGGACTAATGAATACAACGAGGTTGTTAGATAGTGCTCGATAATAAGAGAAAAGTATTTTTATTATTTATTCGAGGGTAAACAGTTACATTTGCCATCTATTTCAGTCAACGAGACTTCGTCAGGCGACCCTGAACTATCCGACGCCATAGAAAAAAAACCTTTCCTTTTTTTCTATGGCGTCGGATAGTTCAGGGTCACCTGACGAAATCTCATTGACTGAAACAGATGTCTGTTTGTAGCGACCAAATGTAACTGTTTACTTTCGAATAATATATATATATATATATATATATATATATATATATATATATGAGTGAGATAAGTCACAGATTAAAGATCAAGTGAAATATCCTGTTAGCTATTACATTGAGATATTTTCAGGACGATCCTTGCCCAAAAGGTAAAGCTAAATATTTAAACATAGAGCAATATATAAGTTCAGTGGTTAAAGTTAAATTCTGAAAATAATAAATATAAACACATATATTCGAGTTAAGAATTTATTGTTTGACACATGGAACATATAGAGGGGAGTTATGTTAATTTCCTTAATCCATGGATTTTCAATACTGGCTCATATCATCAGAGGAAATGAAATGCGGTGAGCAAAAATTTTCAGCTGTGAATAAACACGTATTTTGCTTTTCAGCACATATATTGAAAATGTTATTTGAGTGGTGAATAATAGTTATAGGAAAAGGAATTTAATACAACTTGGGCAGTCCATTATCAGAAGGAGTTCAATATTTTCCGGTGTATTATTACCAGGTTGGAAGAATAGTGGGCCAGGGGAGAAGCCAGCAATACTATATAACAAAAATGTTTGGTTGCTTCATACTGTTATTCCGAAGGGTATACGGAGCAGCCGTATTTGTCGGTGATTTAAATATGTTTTGGTAGATGAGATCCAAAATCATTGTGTGTGTGGAGACAGTTTATCAAATATTGAATCAACGTTCCATTCCATAGCATATATTTCCGTCGGTGATGAAAATTGTACGTTGAGTCATATATGCATATATCGGGTGCGGGGGTCTTCGACAATTAGCAGGCCTGGATTAATAAATGCTCGGAGAGATGCTTATTCCATCCGATGTGTTAGACGATTAGCTTCTAATATTCTAATATGACATTAGAAGCTAATTTGTCAACTGTTTCACGACTGTGCAGACGCGGTCGTGAAACATAGCAGCTTTTTTATGTTAATAATAAGTAGGTTTGAAAGCACCTTTTAAAAAACGTAGACAAGCTTATCTAATGCGTATCGTATATGACCCATTGTCTTTAAGTTTTGGTTTTGATTCCAGCTCGAGTATTTTTTTTTTACATAGAAGAAGTGAAACGGTTTAGAAAAACATAATACTCGCATGCACAATCTAAGTTTCTTTCCGTTTTTAACTTCATTTTGTAATGAATTTAACGTTACGTTTAATACCTATGGTATTTCTGCTTATAAAAAAAATGCATTAATTAAAGTATAATATTTATGCGTATTTTACGACCGAGCAACACCGGGAAGCCTGCTAGTATATAATAAATATAAATGGTATTATAATTAGATAATAATGAAAATATATAAAAATATAAATAACCGAAAAAGGAGTGGTGGTGATAAATAGTATCATCCGAACCCTCATAAAATACTTTATGTAAGACATATTTTACTACTATGAATAGGTGAGAAAAATTAATCTTGAATAAGTAACTAGTCCCGATATTTGGGACGTTTCTGTTCTTGTTTTCTTTTAAAAAGAAGTGGTGTTCGATCAACACTGTTGGGGAACCATGATTTAATACACTGTTTATTTTTAAATCCCCGAAACTGTTCTATGGCAAACAACTGATGAGCCATGAATTAACACTAAAACTAAAGTGGATTCTTAAAAGCCAATTAATAAAGCGATTGCAAGAGATTATATATATATATATATATATATATATATATATATATATATATATATATATATATATGTGTGTGTGTGTGTGTGTGTGTGTGTGTGTATCATTAGTTTTTGTAGGGGTATGAGATTTGTATATTGTAATTATGATATTCATGAAATAAACAAAATAAGAGACCAGCTTACCGGTTTCGAACTCACTTTTCTAAAGCTGGCTCGAGGGATTTATTTCATATTTAAAGCATACGTATGATAAATGTACAATGATAGAATCTCCTAGAGGCTAATCACGTTAAAACCTAAGAGATATTCCTTCTGTTTACAAAGAGAAGGTCCCTGTAAACGGATGTGAATAGTCTCCAAGATCTTCGTGTGATAATAGAAATGAACGCGATTCCAAATGATAAACGAGTCAATGCTAAAGTTCGTAGCACACGACGGCTTTTTAAGCAAATGATCTGCTATTGAATGCCAGGCTGTGTTACTCCAAACGTACCTTGGCAGGCCGTTGGTAGGCAGGCCCCATTACTGATTCTGCCAGGTACGTGCTGTTGAATTCAACTAACCAATCTTAACGACGTTCGACCCACGTGGTCGGCATTGCAACTATATTTGAATTGATAAATTGCATTATTATGGTTTGAGGGGTAGAAGTCTTATATATATATATATATATAAATTCCAGGGAACATTGTTAAAACTAACAGAAATCTTTTGTTTTATTATACCTGTTTATATATATTTTTTTAGTTTATGAATAATCGTTTTAGTGTTAAAATAATAAGAAATTGATGAATGTTCCATATGTACCACTAACGTTTTTGATTCGTCATCGAATTATCCTTAGATGGCACATAAATGAACAATAGATCCAGAGTAAAAAGAAAAATCCTCGAAAGGCGGTAGAGAAACTGACACGTTAAAACAGACAACATGAAAACACCTTTTCTGCTGTTTCTGACAGTGTTAATAGCTTCGAATATTTAATTTTTACATAAAAACCGGACGGCTCAAAACTAATAATATCGCCTGCGATGTGTACCTGGAGTTGTCTCTCCAGGGCGCAAGCCTGGGCATTGATATGGAGAAGTTGAGCTGCCCAAGCATCAATATCCCTCTCTATGATCTCTGTGGTATACTCCGGGGGAATGGTGGCATCAGTACGTCTGGAACCAGCTCAACTGCAGTAGCTACCAGAGACTGCGAAAAGTACCACAATGACCTACCTGTGGAGCTACACTACGAATTTTCTATAGGGGTTGTTTCCTCTGGCCTTCGCTAAGCATATAGCGTCCTTCACATGGTTTTACTTGCCTGCTGATGCAATGAACCGGGAACTAAAGCCACATGTCAAAGATTAGATGCTTGAGGACCAATGACACGGAGGATGCAGCAGCCGAGCTACAAAGCTGCTATCTCTTCCTGATCCACATATACATCGCATACGAGAACAGTAATAACATCGTAAAATGCTTGGCGTAGCGCCACTTTCTTCCGTAACGTTGCAGATTTTTAACATTCTAAAACTGTTCATGGAGCAACATAAAGACGTTCTCATGCCGTCTGACTTAACATGTCCATTTCTCTACTGCCTTCGAAGTTTCGTCTTACAATAATTGTAAGTTAAAATTAATACTATATAAAATTAAATAATTAGATGAATGCATTACAGACCGAAGGTCATTATCTAAGGATTGTCTTGGATATGCTTGTGGTCTTTTAAACTACAAAAGCTTTTTTGCTGGCAATAAAATTTTGTAGCATAAATCGAAAACTTGGACAGTATTATTTGAACAACAGAATATAGTTATTACGTTTCTGAATTTTGAGATGAGAACCGATTATTCATTTTATTTGGACTATTCTAACTATTGTTCCCATCTTGAGTGTTATTTGCACGTCACATTTCATATCTATTTTGTCAAACCCTAGTAAGGAACAGTGTCGTAAGGGGTAAATTACTTTGTGTAAAATAGCGCATATAATCGCGTATGAGAAAATATCAACGGTACATGAGGGCTAGCGAAAGTATTAGCAGCAGCAGTCTTTAAAGCACGTATGCAAATTAGCAAGTGTGTGCAAGCTTGCGTAACAAGAAAAGGAAAGAAAAACATTCCACATGGAAGAGAAGCAAAGTGCGAGCAAGATGAACGTGTGAAAGTCGAAGACGAGAAAGCGCTGACCGGCGCAAGCGTGGAGTATCGGCGACAGAAACCTTGGAGAAATGCACATGATTGTGCGAAGAGACTTTGGAAAAATAATGAAATACGTTATTTTGGAAGAACCACGAATAAAAGCATTTCATTTGAACTTTAAAAAATGCCGAGTCGGATTTATTTATTTTTGTTTGTGTGTTCTTTTGCGACGGCACTAGACGGCGTGGGGGTCCGAGAACTGTAGTAACACCGTTAAGACGTAAAGGCCACGCTACGTGACATTTGTAAAATTCAGTTGTAAGTTACACTCTTCTTGAGGTTGAAAGTTCAATCCACAACGCGGGCGACATTTAAAATACAACTGCGAATTACTTAGAGCTTCTGCCCAGTCACGTGTGATAGAACGAAAACAGGGAAAAGGGGATTAAATGAAAGATCCGTTCGAAATTTCGTGCAGATTCCCGAGTTCGTCAGAAAGATTCCCGAGTTTTACAGGATATACCTGGAGAAGGTCGGAGCTTACATCTACCGAAACTTTACGCGAATAACACTCAAGATGAGAACAGCATCCAAATAATACGAACTTTTTTGCTTTATTTTCCCTCATCTGGAGGATTTGATGCCCTCCCAAACTCTTGAGCCTGATTGTTTCTTGCCACAAGGACATGAAATGATCAGTACAGTTCGACGGGTCAAGCTCTGGATCCTTTCGAATTAAAAATGGAGTGAAACAGGGATACGTCCTTGCTCCTACACACTTTGGATCTTCTTCTCCCTACTTCTTTCATACGCTTTTAAAGATTCTGATGATGGCGTATATATACACACACACAAGGAGCAGTGGGGGACTTTTCAACCTAGCACGCTTCCGTGCAAAGAAAAAGGTGCTGAAGGTTCTCATTAGAGAACTGCTCTTTGCTGACGATGCTGCCCTTGCTGCACATTCAGAGGAAGCGCTGCAGCAACTCATGGACCGTTTTGCAGCGGCGTGCAAGGAATTTGGCATAATTATCAGCCTAAAGAAAACTGAGATCATGTGCCAAGAAGCACACAATGTGCCAACTATCTCAATTGATGAACATACCCTTGCGGTGGTGGACAGGTTCACGTACCTTGGTTCGACAATCTCTAGCCACCTCTCCCTCGATTCCGAGCTGGATACAAGGATCGGCAAAGCAGCAACAGCAATGGCTCACCTCACCAAGCGACTGTGGGAAAACGATATGCTGACTGTAAACACAAAGAGGAGAGTCTATCAGGCAGTTGTGCTGAGCACTCTACTCCTATACGGAAGTGAAGCATGGACCCTCTACTCCTACCAGGAAGCTAGGCTAAATGTTTTCCACCTTCGCTGCATCCGCAGACTACTAGGCCTGGCCTGGCAAGACCGTGTCACTAACATCGATGTCCTAGCCAAGGCGCGGAATCTAAGCATGTATGCCATCTTGATGACCAGACGTTTGCGCTGGCTGAGGCATGTAAGCCGGATGACCTTTTGTTTGGGGAGCTTGCCTCTGGCATAATACCTACCGCCCGACCGGCCCTCCGTTACAAGGATGTCTTCAAGCATGACCTGAGGGCCGGCGGTTTAAGCCCCTCGAAACTGGAGATTGCTGCCTCAGACCCTGAGGACTGGCGGACCACCATCCGGTCTGTAGCTGAGACATCCGAGAGGAGGAGAACCGCAAGTTGGCGGTTGAAGCGGGCCCGTAGAAAGGAGAGGATAGATCCAGTCTCGACTCCGGCCCAGGCAGGGAGAAAGAAAAGTTACATCTGCAGTAACTCTGGCATGTCCTGTGGCTCCCGCATCGGCCTGCACAACCACGCCACTAGCTGCAATCCCCCGATTGAATCAGGACGTGGAATTTCATGATCTCTCGAGACCAACGGAGCCAGCAGCCATTGGATTTTTCATTTAAATAAACTAGTAAATAGCAATCAATAATGTGCAAGTTACGCAGGGACGATAAAGATGTGCACATAGATATATAGGAATTGGTCACATAATTTTATTTACATCGAGATTAATACCGTGACTATTTACACTATCTTTTTCTAGATCTTTTAAATCAAGTAAACATTTATTTAGAACACTAACTTACAGCACTTTTCATTATGTTGTCGTCGTTTGTACAAGAATAGCCGCCGGCCATTTTCTTTTTTTTATGAGACGTTTGTCTGCACGAAAAGTTGCATGCGCATGCGCCAATGTGAATATTTTCTAAGCGCATGTGCATAGGCAGAAAGAGACAGAAGAATGAACTGAATTATACGCTTTTATTCAAAGATATATCTGATCGAATCATGAAAGTGTTTATGATAGTTCAATTAAAAAAAAGAAAAGAAAAGAGATATTTCTCGTTCTATACGCATTGTCTTTAAAACACAAATAGCTCAAGCCATTAAATTGATATCGTAACTTAAAGTCGTGTTGCTTAACGGAAGCCGCGGAAGAAAATAAGGTAAAAAAGAAAAGAGTGGATGAAAAACGAAAGATATAAGTTCCGATAATCATAATAGAAAGGAATAAGAAAAAAAAAGCAAGAAAAACAAAAAGAAAAGAAAAATATAAGAAAAAGGAAAAAATGGAAGAAAAAAACAAAGTAAATAGAAAACTATGAAGAAAAAAAAAGCGTAAACATAGAGAAAAACATATAAAGGGCATTTTTTATAGGCGGCGAACTTTAAATTAAAATAAATCACACACACAAATATACGTTTTTTTTTTTTACAAATATATGGCATTTATGATTTAAATACAACTTCCGGTATATAACTCCGCGGCATGCGCGTATATGAAGTAATCTAGAGGTCCGATTTTCAAAAATCTACGCATTAGAGTAGGCTGTATTTCGGCAATAACGCATCAAATATTGTTTCCAATACATTCGACTGCTTCCATCTAGATTTCAACATGTCCAATTTTAAGTTTAATATCATCTCTTTCAGGTCGCCACTCATTGAACCCAGGTTCTCAGGAAACCGGTCCATATGTGAAAATAGGTGGTGCATCTTGATATATATATATATATATATATATATATATATATATATATATATATATATATATATATATATATATATATGAAAAAATGATTAATAAAACATGTTAGAAAACATCTTGAAAAAGAGTTAAAAACATATTTAATTTTAAAAAGGAAGCACAAGATAAGTGGATATATATATATATATATATATATATATATATATATATATATATATATATATATAGAGAGAGAGAGAGAGAGAGAGAGATAGATAAATCCAGGCTTGAAATGTTCAAAAGTAGGGACTAATAAATACAACGAGGTTATTAGATAGTGCTTGATAACAAGAGCAAATTTTTTTTATTATTATTTATTCGAAGGTAAACAGTTACATTTGATCGCTTTCTTTTTTTTCTATAGCGTCGAATAGTTCAGGATCGGCTGATGAAATCTCATTGACTGAAACAGATGATTGTTTGTAGCGACCAAATGTAGCTGTTTACCTTCGAATAAATAATGATAATAATAACAACAATAATATATATATATATATATATATATATATATATATGTGTGTGTACACAGATGGATTAAATATTTGATTTACAAGCTAAAAATATAACTACTTAAGACTACCAATTCCAACTATTGTTTCCAATCTTCTCATAATATTGTTTATCATCTAACAATCTCATTGACTCTTATCCTCGATTGACTTTTCGGCCTTGATAGGCAATTACTCATTAATACACTGGACTGCTTTCATCTAGTCTTCAATATGTCCAAATTTAAGTCTGATGTCAACAATAATTGTCAAGCTGTCCTTAAATAATCACATTTAATCTATTCCAACTATTGCTTCCAATCCTCTCGTAATATTGTTTATAATCCAACTGACAATCTCATTAATCCTTAAGAAACCCAACGTTGCTTGGAATGGAATGAGAATCAACGAATGTTCCACACTTCCACTTTTATTGTCTTCGGAATTAGTGAAATCAGCAATTCATTAATCAAATCAATTGATTGCTTGGTTTAGTCAGGAACCTTCCGCAGGCAACTGGGAGGAATCTCACATGACACTTGTGATGTGGCCTTTTGGCTTTGGTAAATGTGTAATGTAGTCTTTAATATGTAAGGACCCAACACGTTGTTCGCAAGGAACAAGAAATAAATTCAACTTACGCTTTCAGGTTTTAACAAAATACTTTTATTCCTCCTTCTCCGGTCATACGAGACTACTCGTCTCGGCTGTGACACCTCTTGCGCATTCATCGGTCTGCGCACGCGTTATTTTTATAACCCTTTTATTTTTGCTTGCCGTGACGTCACCTCACATGCAGCTCGGTTATTTGTGTAAGCTGTCAGACGCGCGTCCGCACTCTGTTACAAATGGTGGTTTATTAATATAAATATAAGTAATATTGTTCGTATGAATGATTAGAATCGTGTCTGGTTAAGCTTAGGAAGACTGTAAATACTATCACCTCTCACACAACAATTTGCAATGATGTCCGATTTTGTAAGATTTAAAATTTTCTGAAACAAATATTCTAATTGTCGCTCTGTGAGGGTAGGAGTTTAATATAAGAGCGTGGTTCGATTTAAAGTCGTCATCCAAATGAAAGTTTGCACTTGCAGTCGTGTTGGAGCATGAACAATGCTTTGATCTAGTTTTTCTTTTAAGTTTATTAGAAAAGAAAAATGAAAGAACAGAAGGGGAGACAAATAGAAAAGGACAGAGAAGAGAAGACGTAAAAGTAGAAATAAAAAAAGAAAAGGAAAGAGAAAAATGTGAAGAAAATAGAAAAAAATAGGAAGAAAAGAGAAGAAAGAAGAAAACACCAAACAAATTCAGATGTAAAGAGACGAAAAATCAAGAGAAAATAAGGGGAGAAAAAGATAAAGACAGAGAAAAAAGATGTAAAAGCAGAACAAAAAGGAAAGAGAAAAATGGAAAGAAATAAAAACAAACAAACAAATTCAGATATAAATAGATGACTTGAAATCCGAATCAAAATAAATCAAACTAAGGGGGTGGAAATGTGGGTGGGGGGGCGCCCGACTTTGCCCGTAAAATATGCTTAAATATGATATTTTACTTTTTTCAGATTTCGTATATATTATTAGAGTCGTGATTTCAAAAGCAAAAAACAACAACAAAAAAGTATTTGTGTGCCATCAGCTAGAATCGAAACTAAAAGCAAAACTAACATTCAAATCTGGTGACGTTACCACTTTACAAACGTGACACGCATATGGCCTGGTTGAAAATTAAAAATTTACTAATATGAATGTACAAAATATATAACGATTTTTTTTTCGATTTTTAACCGGCTAAAGATTAATAAAACCCCCCAATCATTTGAGGCCCCTAGTGCCGCTCTGCGACTTTTAATTTCGGAGGAGATCGAGTTTGAAAATATAGAGACAGACAGACAGACATATAGTCTTTTATATATTAGATTTGACAAAATATCGCAGAATGCAACAAGCTATGTAACGACTCTTCAAACACCTGGGCGTCGTAGTCATTGCCATAACATCTATCAGGTTCACAGAGAACACGGTCTCTCTTTTATTAAGTCGAAAGCGACAGTGATATGTCTTTTGCAGGTGCCGTTGAGTTCACGACCTGCTGATAACAGAAATAAAGAAGGCGGATTTCTTAGCAAGTAAGAATCTTTTTCATACAAGAATTGTTAAAAGAATAACGCGTATTCACGTGAGAATGCATAAGTACCTATTTACAATGCCTCTCCACGGGACAGAGTTAGACACCAGGGTCGTTTTTTAACGTGGAGAAAAGGTAAAAAAATAAAAATTGTCTCAGTCGTGAAGGATTTCTCCTCCACCGAAAGAGAACAAGAAATAGAAGTGCAGCAGCTGAAGAACAGATAGTATTTATTTGCCCCCCCACCGAGCAAATTAGGCACAAGGCCGATTTTTAATGTGAGGAGTTAAGGGGAAATGGGGACCAATTCCCCGGGGAGTAGGAGAGTTGGATAGTGACAATTGGTATGAAGGGTTTCCCCTACATTGACCAACGTCTTATATGTGAGGTTGCCCACACATATGGTCTTTGCTTGCAGTATCTGCCGGAACAGATGGTATTTATTTGCTCCCCCACCGAGCAAATTAGGCACAAGGCCAATTTTTAATGTGAGGAGTGAAGGGAGGGGGAAGGGAAAGGGGGGACCAGCTCCCGAGAGGTGGGAAATGGGAGCTGGTTAAAGGTCAGGCATGTGGGGTTGCCCCCACATCTGGTCTTTGCTAGTCATAGCTAGTCATAGCTTGCAGCATCTGCCGGAACAGATGGTATTTATTTGCTCCCCCACCGAGCAAATTAGGCACAAGGCCGATTTTTAATGTGAGGAGTGAAGGGAGGAGGAAGGGAAAAAGGGGACCAGCTCCCGAGAGGTGGGAAATGGGAGCTGGTTAATGGTCAGGCATGTGGGGTTGCCCCCACATCTGGTCTTTGCTAGTCATAGCTAGTCATAGCTAGTCATAGCCTGCAGCATCTGCCGGAACAGATGGTATTTATTTGCTCCCCCACCGAGCAAATTAGGCACAAGGCCGATTTTTAATGTGAGGAGTGAAGGGAGGGGGAAGGGAAAAAGGGGACCAGCTCCCGAGAGGTGGGAAATGGGAGCTGGTTAATGGCCAGGCATGTGGGGTTGCCCCCAGATCTGGTCTTTGCTAGTCATAGCTGGTCTTTGCTAGTCATAGCTTGCAGCATCTGCCGGAACAGATGCTACACTTTGATCTTGTCCCGAAGGCCAAGCAAGAATGCATAAGTAAATAACATATCTCGGTAAGTAGTTCGAATTTGTTTTAGTTTTAGCAATAAAAATAACAAGCATTTAAAACGATGACGATTTGATTTTAGTTCAGCAGAGTTAAATACAAGGAAATAGTGCACGTTAACACATGGACATGGTTACTTGAAAAGAACTGAATCGCTAACGACACAAGCACAAAATAACCCGATCTGAACGAACTACATAAAAGCCAATGTGCAACAGAGCCACTGACGTTGGATTATCAGCAGCAACCATATGCAAATGACAAAGCCGGCTGCGCGATGTGATAGCAAAGATAAAAATGGCGCACGTATTCGGGGAAGAGATATTCGAGACGTATTCAAGACGAGAGTGGAAAAAGGACATGTTCGAGACACGAGAAAGATTGAAATAGACGTGTTACACATGTTAACCCGAGAGCCACAGAGAAAGACGTGTCCTAAACATGGCCGCACAAAGACAGAGTAACACGTGTTCAATACGGCAGAGCTTTGTTAAGCACATTAGAGTACGAAAAAAACTTTTGAACAAGATACAAGGCGTTATTCTGGAAGTACCTGTAAATAAATGTCTGTTGTTTCAACTGAAAATAAACATAAGTCGAATTCTTTCATTGTCTTTGTTTTCTTGCGACTGTCTGCATACACTGTGTGGGTCCCAAGTATTGATGTGTAACGACTAAGTTATGCGTGTAAACCAGATCAAATCAAACATTCAGTGTAGAAGCTGTGGACAAAGATACGAAACAGTGAATGCAGTAAATTAGCTAAAAAAGTAATATAAAAACAGATATGACTTATTTATGACGATTGTTGAGTTAGAAGTGTGAAAATCGTTGCATTTTAAGCAAACAGAAAATCGATGACACTATTGAAGTATAAATGTACAGACTCACCGAAACCTAAAAATCAGTTAGTTATAATAGTAAACAGAAAATTATAATAGTAAATAAACAATTATAATAGTAAATAGACAATTTTAATAGTAAAAAATATAAAACATACCAAATCGTAGATTTCGCTGGCCAAGAAGTTCAATAAAGTAAAGAATAAAATAGTAGAGAAATTAAGCAAATGGTTGGACCTTGTCAGAAAGCCGAAGGAAATATATAATTCAACTACAGCAATACAATCACAATAAAGAAAATTTCAGTAATATCGCCAAGATCAGATTCTAAGAGATTGGAAAAGTTCTTGGAGAAATTACAATCAAAGGGAGAATTGGCACCATACAATACATGGCATTGATGAAAGCAGCAAATATTAAGAAAAATCTTCGAGTGCGGAAACCAAACCATCTAATAAGTAAGTTACAATTGAATACGTCTCCGTAAAAATCAGGTTGGAAAGAAAGAAATGTCGTTTTCTTTTTATTTCATCACTTTGCAACCTCCTAAGTTGTACACAGTTCTAAATTTTTTGATGAATTGCTGTCTTAATATCTTGCTTTTAAGGTGTATTAATTAGCGGGAAAATAATAACCTTATCTGTCTCAGCCGTTAAAAAATTGATATTAGTGTCTTCACCGCATGCTCTATGAATTAAAAAAAAAAAGAAACTCGACCGCAGAAGCTACAAAGAATATTGAAACTGTTGAATGTCCTGAATGATTGAAAATTTCCTTCTGTCAGATGGCGACGTTGAGGAGGGCGAAAATCAATTGATGAAGACGCCATTAAATACTGTGGAGGCCAATCCAGAGTTAATTAGCAGAGAATTAGCTCAACAATTCAATACAACCCATACCACAATAATTTCATACCTTTACGAGTAAGGAAAATGTTAAAATGCTGGCCATTTTCTATAGAGTAGTTCTTAGATCATTTTGGGTTCCTCACGATTTGACAGACCTTTAACAAAATCAAAGATTGACTGTTTGCATATCTTTGCTTTCTAGGAATAATCAAGAACAATTTTTGAAAAGAATTGTGACTGGAGATGAAAATGAGTTATTTACAAGAATACCCAACGCAAAAGACAATGATTAGACAGAAACCAAAGCCCACAGCCTGTTCAAAAACAAGGACTACATCTAAAAATGATCTAAGAACTACTCTATAAACATGGCCAGCATTGAAAAGTGTGGTGCTTCAGTATGACACAACAAGAGTCACTTATGAAAAAAGTCATGAGTTTTAATTGAAAACGGCTGGATCCTTCAGCCTCACTTTCTCATCTTGAACCAGAATTTTTTTTTGAGAGGGATTTTTCTCTCCTCTCACCGTTTTCTCTGCTTATGCAAAAGCAGAGTCGCCTATCCGCCCGAGTTTGGTCTTTGATTCCTCTCAAATCTCAGGAATTCTCGCGGTTAGTCTCACCCTCTTTCGCATAAAATCAACCACGCCTTCTTCTTCTTCTTCTTCTTCTTCTTCTTCTTCTTCTTCTTCTTCTTCTTCTTCTTCTTCTTCCAGCCCCTGTGTATTGACAGCAAACAGAACAGAATTTGAGTGCATTAGAAGAATTACTACTACATAAATTTTGCCTCATCCGCCCTATTCACCTAATATTACTCCATCCTACATCTCTTCCGGTCCTTGCGGAATCACTTAAGCAATAAAATTTATGAAAATGACGACTAACTAAAAAGTGAGATAAGTTTGTCTTTCTCTCAAAAAATCAAAGAAACATTTTGAAGAAGGCATCAAGTTGACCGCTGGACAGAATTCAGAGAAAATAAGGGAAATTATTGTAAAGATTAAAAATGCCGTAATATGAAGGTTTTAGATGAAATAAATACGTTAGACAAAAACGACATTAGTTTCTTTCTAACCTAATACAAATATAATTTTATAGAAATTTATAGAAAGTATATTACACGAACTAAAATATCAAAAGACGCTGGTAATATTGAAAGTTTTTGTCAACTAAATATACAAAGATAAGTAACTAAAACTATTAATATTAAAAAAATACAAATAATATTGAGTTAGAACACACGTCCGATATTAATGAAAAAGAATAAAATTAAACAGATAATTTAATTTCCAGTTTCTGCGAACCTGCTCCATCTACAATAAAACCTGCCATGTATGTTTGAAAGTCGAACACACACCTGACGAAGGAAAGAAACCACGAAATATAGCATCACTGACATACCACCTGACCGTGTGACGCAAGTAAGAACCTCCATGTAAAATATTGTTAATGCTCCCTATTTTAGGTTAAGCATTTTGGCAGTCATATACAAATTACCATTAGCGTATGAAGCGATGCTCTTTGTGTAAATAACTGAGCTTAGGAACTTTGAACAATTATTTGAACCTTCAGCTGATCCACGTCGCTTGGAATGGGAGGCACATAGACCAGGCCTTTCACAAATCCCCACAAAAAGATCGCATGGTGTGAGATCTTTTTTGCGAAATACGCGTTGAACAAGTGTCAATGATTGAGATTTTGCAAATTCAAGCACACAAAACGCCTTTTCTGGTTGAGTGAATCCGGATCTGAAAAGAAATGAAAAAAATCCAAATAATTTACGAAAAGACTTAATGCATTTAGCTTAAAAATGGTACCATTTTCATCTTATTAAATAAGAGAAAGGTTTTATTAGCTTATAGTTTAGCAGATATGATGACTTGAAATGTGCCCAAAACCTTTGGAACAGACTGTATTGTTCCAGGTTTTCCCCAAACAAATCCAAATCACAATCGCTTTCCTTTGGGTTCATAAATAAGAGAAAGATTTTATCAGCTTATACGCTACATAGCAACTTACGGTCTAAGAAGTACCATCCTGAACACATAGCTCTTATAATCTGCAATATCTAATGGATTTTTCTGCTTTTCTATTTACTTGTTTGCCTTTATGGTTAAAACCGTTTTTACAACTATTTTAGCACATTACACCTAGCCTCACTGCTACATGAAACGATATATTTCTTTTTTGTGCAGCACCACTTCGTAAAAATATTAACCGTTAAAAATAAATAGATTAAATTCGTTAACAGACAATAGTATTTATTTGAAATCCAAATCTGTTATAGAATTATGTTTAAACTAAACAAACGATGCATTTTATTTGGATTCTCTTCTAATTTTGAGTGTCATTTTCACAACGTTCCTGCACAGAATTTCAAACTGATATATATAATTTACGTGGGTTTCATGCCTTTGTTTCATCAGCCATAACTGGATAAAAGTTCTAGAGAATTTGCAATTGTACTTTGAATGTTGCCTGAACTGAGAATTGAACCTTCAACCTCCAGAGGAGTGTAACTTACAATTGGATTTTATTTTGGATTATACTAAGGATACATTTGCAAATTACGTAAAACTTCTATCTAGTCATGGCTGACGCAACAAGAGCATACTACCTCTGTTGATTAAATAAAGGATTCCGTTCGAAATTCCGGCATATCCCCGAGTTCGACAGAAATATTCCCGAGTTCGACAAGATACACCCGAAGAAAGTCGTAGTTTACATCAACCAAAATGCTGTGAAAATAACATTCAAGATGAGAACAGTGGTTCGAATAATTCAAATAAGACAAATTATCAATCCTCATCTCAAAGATTCAGAAATATAAACGAACAATATTTAAATGCAATTGTTTTCTTTAAGTTTTTTAATTTTTGAGATGAGGATTAATTATTTGAATTATTTGGACTTTTCGAACTTCTGTTCGCACCGTCAGTGTTATTTTTACAACAACCTCTAATATATATATTGTCCAAATTAGGAATTTTGAACTCAGAAATCTTTCTGTTGAACTTGGGAATCTTACTGTCGATTCCCGAGGTCGACAAAAAGATTTCCAAATTTAACAGAAAGTTCGACAAGATACACTCGAGGCAGGTCGGAGGTTACATCAACCGAAACGTCGTGAAAATAACATCTAAGATTAGAATAGTAGTCTCAAGAATCCAAATAATATGAATTACTTTAAATCACAAAAATATATTTTCAAATAAACCGTTTTGGGGTACAAATCACCCCTATTTGAGAAGTAAGTGGAATCAACCAGTCCTATGAATACCACTGGTTTCAGAGTCTAGATGAAGACATTCATACCATGTTTAACCGCATGCTACGAACACGTTCCTCTCATACCACTTTAGTGACTCCTGTATTCTTTATGATAAATACATATTATATTTTATACACTTTACACTACTTATGGTTTCTTTTTTCTTGAATCCTTTTGGTCGTCAAATGTTTTTTTTACAATAGCTGTTTTTTAGAGTAAGTCCTTGCCCGAGTATTCGTCGTCCAGCTGTTGTAAGCAATTGTTGTAGATTAATCCAGGAAGTTCTTGAATCATCCTCGTCAGCCAGTTGTTGTAGACCCGTGTTAGGTGTCACAAATGAAAGAAACCACAAGTAGTGTAAAGTGTATAAAATATAATATGTATTTATCATAAAGAACACAGGAGCCACTAAAGTGGTATGAGAGGAACGTGTTCGTAGCATGCGGTAAAACATGGTATGAATGTCTTCATCTAGACTCTGAAACCAGTGGTATTCATAGGACTGGTTGATTCCACTTACTTCTCAAATAGGGGTGATTTGTACCCCAAAACAAATACACACCGACTTTTCATCAGCAAGTAGAACTTTACATTCGGATCTAGAAAGTAAGGCAAATTCTTGAACTTACCCATGCGGACCGAACCACTTCTTTTTACTATAGTCTAATTGGGTATATTTTGAGAAAGTATACCAATTGTGCAGAACTTGGAACTTGGAACTTGGCCCTTAAGTAACCGATCCGAATGTTTAAACTTTTAGCCATGATGTATGACCATCACCCGAGAGAAATATCCAAGTTGTGACACATCTGATTGTTTTATCGGATAAAATAAAATATTTGTTTAGCCACAAGATAAAGAGATTAGAGGAGAGACAATAAATATTACTTTACAATAATAGAAAAGAAAAACGTCACGGTTTAAAGATTTTATGGTCTTCATTGTTGATTTAAAAAACAAGGAAAAACAATCTGACGTAATAAAAAAAGTAAAACAAAAGTTATCTCCCCTGGCGATTACTTTTTCTTGAAAAATGTAAATAAGGAGGAAAAGTGAGATGCTTTAATGTAAAATCTAACGAAATAATCTCAACTCATTTATGTAAAAAGTGTAAATTGTGAAATGTATTCGGGTAGTTTATCTCTATCGAGATATTCGAGTTTTGTTGCGATCAGAATTACTTATATCATCTAAGATACTTCTCAAACCAGCTGGTTTTGTTCTCTTATTTGATGACCTCTTAAACATCTGATATAGAAATCAGTTTCTATTGGATAATCCAGATCTCCGGGAAGTAACGGCAAACGTCGGTCACAAGTAATGCTCCGGAGATGGCATCAAAAAAGGGGGGGGGTCACGTTTTAGGACTTAAAATCCCTGGTTAGCGAGTTTGGCCACATTTTTAAATCAATACATGATTAAAATGTTGACGTCATCTGGGTCAAAGAATAAGAGGTACAGAGCGAGAGAGAGAGGGAGAGAGAGAGAGAGAGAGAAAGAGAGAGAGAGAGAGAGAATGCGACACGAGAGGTTGCTAGCAACATATTCTCCACCACCACCACCACACTCGTCACGCATACCGTTAAACTTGTCAAACTATAATTCGAAAATAGAAAGATTATATTTACAAATAAACGAAATATTTTCATAACCAGTTGCGTGTGCTTTAATTATCACCAATGATTGTATAAATCGACAAATGGCAAAGATTGTTTTAGAAATTAAATAGACTTAAAATTTGATGATCGGTCATTAGTGAAATATAACATTTCGTCTGTGTTTGTGAAACTCTCTAAAACCCACGACGTTCGATGCAGTCGTTTTCGTAAATGTGTTTGATTTACTTGTTTTCAGATACGTATTTGCTTTCTTATAAAATATCCAACTTGAAATGATTGATTTTGGGCATGTTTTTGCATCCCTATAAAACATCTGACATTTGAATCATTCGTTCTCTAATAATGTTTTTGCTTCCCAATAATATATATGAAATTTGAATCATTCGTTCTTTAATGTCTTTGCATCCCAATAAAACATCTGACATTTCAATCATTCGCTTTTGATCAAGTTTTTGCATACCAATAAAACAGCTGACATTTGAATCATTCGTTTTCTAATAATGATTTGCGTCCCAATAAAACATCCCGCATTTGAATCATTCGTTCTTTAAATTCTTTGCATCCCAATAAAACATATGACATTTGAATCATTCGTTCTTTAATGTTTTTGCATCCCAATAAAACATCTGACATTTGAATCATTCTTTCCTAATAATGTTTTTGTATCCCAATTAAACATCTGACATTTGAATCATTCGTTCTTTCATATTTTTGCATCCCAATAAAACATCTGACATTTGAATCATTCGTTCTTTCATATTTTTGCATCCCAATAAAACATCTGACATTTGAATCATTCGTTCTTTAATGTTTTTGCTTCCCAATAAAACATATAACATTTGAATCATTCGTTCTTTAATGTCTTTGAATCTCAATGAAACATTTGACATTTGAATCATTCGTTCTTTAATGTTTTGCATTTTAGCATTTGAATCCCAATAAAACATTTGACATTAGAATCATTCGTTCTTTAATATTTTTGTATCACAATAAAACATGACTCTTGGATCATTCGTTCTTTAATATTTTTCCATCCTAATAATACATCTGATATTTGAATCATTCGTTCTTTAATATTTTTGCATCCCAATTAAACATATGACATTTGCATCATTCGTTTTTGATCAAGTTTTTGCATCCCAATAAAGTATCTGACATTAGAATCATTCGTTCTCTAATAATGTTTTTGCATCCCAATAAAACATCTGACATTTGAATCATTCGTTCTCTTATAATATTTTTGCATCCCAATAAGACATCTGACATTTGAATCATTCGTTCTTTAATATTTTTGCATCCCAAGAAAACATCTGACATTTGAATCATTCGCTTTTGATCAAGTTTTTACATCCCAATAAAACATCTGACATTTGAATCCTTCGCTTTTGATCAAGTTTTTGCATACCAATAAAACATCTGACATTTGAATCATTCGTTTTCTAATAATGTTTTTGCATCCCAGTAAAACATATTACATTTGAATCATTCGTTCTTTAATATTTTGTATACCAATTAAACATCTGACATTTTAATCATTCGTTCTTTAATATTTTTACATACCAATAAAACATCTGACATTTGAATCATTCGTTCTCTAAAAATGTTTTTGCTTCCCAATAAAACATATGACATTTGAATCATTCGTTCTCTAATAATGTTTTTGCTTCCACATAAAACATCTGACATTTTAATCATTCGTTCTTTAATAATATTTTTGCATCCCAATAAAACATCTGACATTTGAATCATTCGTTCTCTAATAATTTTTTTTGCATCCAATAAAACATATTACATTTGAATCATTCGTTCTTTAATGTCTTTGCATCCAGATAAAACATCTGACATTTGAATCATTCGTTCTCTAATAATGTTTTTGCATACCAAGAAAACATCTTGCATTTGAATCATTCGCTTTTGATCAAGTTTTTGCATCTCAATAAAACATATGACATTTGAATCATTCGTTCTCTAATAATGTTTGACTTCCCAATAAAATACCTGACATTTAAACCATTCGTTCTTTAATATTTTTGCATCCCAATAAAACATATGACATTTGAATCATTCATTCTTTAATATTTTGGCATCCCAATAAAACATCTGACATTTGAATAATTCGCTTTTGATCAAGTTTTTGCATACCAAAAAAACATCTGACATTTGAATCATTCGTTTTCTAATAATGTTTTTGCATCCCAATAAAACATATTACATTTGAATCATTCGTTCTTTAATGTCTTTGCATCCCGATAAAACATATGACATTTGAATCATTCGTTCTTTAATATTTTTGCATCCCAATAAAACATATGACATTTGAATCATTCGTTCTTTAATATTTTGTATCCCAATTAAACATCTGACATTTGAATCATTCGTTCTCTAATAATGTTTTTGCTTCCCAATAAAACATCTGACATTTTAATCCATCGTTCTTTAATATTTTTGCATCCCAATAAAACATCTGACATTTGAATCATTAGTTCTCTAATAATGTTTTTGCATCCCAAGAAACATCTGACATTTGAATCATTCGCTTTTGATCAAGTTTTTGCATCCTAATAAAACATATGACATTTGAATCATTCGTTTTCTAATAATGATTTGCGTCACAATAAAACATCTGACATTTGAATCATTCGTTCTCTAATAATGTTTTTGCATCCCAAGAAAACATCTGGCATTTGAATCCTTCGCTTTTGATCAAGTTTTTGCATCTTAATAAAACATATGACATTTGAATCATTCGTTTTCTAATAATGTTTTGCGTCACAATAAAACATCTGACATTTGAATAATTCGTTCTCTAATAATGTTTGGCATCCCAATAAAATATTTGACATTTTAATCATTCGTTCTTTAATATTTTTGCATCCCAATAAAGCATCTGACATTTGAATCATTCGTTCTTTAATATTTTGCATCCCAATAAAAACTCTGACATTTGAATCATTCGTTCTCTAATAATCTTTTTGCATCCCAATAAAACATCTGACATTTGAACCCTTCGCTTTTGATCAAGTTTTTTCATCCCAATAAAACATCTGACATTTGAATCATTCGTTTTCTAATAATGTTTTTGCATCCCAATAAAACACATTACATTTGAATCATTCGTTCTTTAATGTCTTTGCATCCCGATAAAACATATGACATTGGAATCATTCGTTCTTTAATATTTTGTACCCCAATTAAACATCTGACATTTGAATCATTCGTTCTTTAATATTTTTGCATCCCAATAAAACATCTGACATTTGAATCATTCGTTCTCTAATAATGTTTTTGCTTCCCAATGAAACATCTGACATTTGAATCATTCATTCTGTAATAATTTTTTGCTTCCCAATGAAACATCTGAGATTTGAATAATTCGCTTTTGATCAAGTTTTTTCATCCCAATAAAACATCTGACATTTGAATCATTTGTTCTTTATGTTTTTGCATCCCAAAAAAACATCTGATATTTGCATTATTCATTTTCGGTTATGTCTTTGCTTTTTTAATTAAACATTTTACATTCAAAACAATCATTTCCTGATGTTTTTGTTCGCGACAAAACATCTAATATTTGAATCATTTGTTTTCGTCTACGCATCTTACTATCCTTAAAGCATCGTACATTGAAATATTCATATAATATTTTGTATAAACCTTTTTCGTTTAAATATACATTAAATTCAGCCGTTTTTGCAGACACATTTGATTCCCCAAAACAATCATCATCCGAATCATTCTTGCTCGGCAACGTAAATTTGTCTCCTTACAAAACATTTGAAGTGGATTTGTTTTTACCCACGTATTTGAAACATCCGACATTCAAAGAATGGGTTTACACGCATTTGATCTTCTCTTTAAATACTAGTTATGTAAATCAATCGTTTTTAAAAAAAACCCAACATTCAAATCAGCCGTTTTTCTCGATGTATTTGATTTCTTCTAAAACATCTGACATTTGAATTTGTTAAATCTGACACATGGCTATCGGTATTTCGCAAATAGAATGAAAGAAAAACATTTCTAATGAATATTAAAATCAATCTAAACGCACGTGTAAAATGATTAGCAAACGAAAAAGCAAGGTAAAACAAAATAAAACAATGAAACAAAGTCATACAACGCAAAAAGCAATTACAAGAAGAAGAAGAAGAAGAAGAAGAAGAAGAAGAAGAACAACAACAACAACAACAATTAAAACAACCATCCAGAATTGGATGCGTAGGAACATCTGCCTTGATGAATATTTTTCTTAGCAAATATTTACGAATGGGAAAGTAAGAAACCCAAAAACAGAGGGGAAGAAAAGAAACGAAAACTAAATAATTTAGACGCAAGTGTTAAATTACCTTGTAGTATTCTCACCCTCTCTTTCTCTTAATCTCTTTCTCTCTCGTTTTCTCTCCTCTATCATTGGAAAAAAATACTGCTGATAAACGTTTGACACCTGTGACGTCATTCCAGCTGGGGTGTTTTTCTCCATCATTGAGTGGAGAGAAAAACAAAACAAAACAAAAAACAAAAACAAAAACAAACTAACAACAACAACAACAACAGCAACAACAACAACAACAACAACAACAACAACAACACAGGTACACACACACACACACACAAACACAGACGCACACACACGTGCATATACAAAATAAAGAAGAAAACAATTCAGTCATTAAGATATGTCCATTCAGTTTGCGCGTTTATCGATGAAAGTGCGATTTCGAAACTAAGCGTGATCGACCAACGAATATATGATTTTAATATTAACATATAATTAATATTGACATACGATGTTTTATATATAACGAGAGCAAATAATATATGTATATATTTACGTGTTCATATGCGACGTTTATGTTCATGTATGTTTGTATCACCGTCCGTATCGTTTCTAGGGTGTTGAGTGTATGTACGTGTCAACACGTGTGATCGTCTATATAATGTATATGCATGTTATATATATTCATGACATTGTCTCTATGATCGTCTAGTGTGTATAATGTGTCAGTGGTGTGAATGTTTTCACTTTTTTATTTTATTTTACTTCAGTTAATTTTAAGAGATCAAGGGAGCTAACTCTTGATTCCGTTACGATTTAAATTTATAATAATAACAGCTTAGGTAACTTTACGATACCCGGGAATGATAACAACGGTAGAAGGTACCATATCAAATGTAAATATGACAGATCAACAAATAAGTATTTTTTATTAGGTGGCCACCGCTTATTAAGGCCTAAAGGCCACTTGAGGATAAGGCTTAATGAGTGTCGGGTAGACTGTGAGACAACATAGTGATGATCGGTAATTGTAGGATTTAGAGCAGATTATTTAAGAGGACGGACCAACATGAACTTATTTACATTAAATTTGAAAATGAATATGTTATAGCCAACTGGGAAGCAGTCCCACGGTATTGTTTTCCACAGAGATTCGGAACATATGTGAAAATGCTATTTTAAAACTAATCTTGACACGGTGATGAAAATCCGATTCTAAACGGTGATGAATCGACCAAACCATGACCACCCGTGCTGCCGGCAGACATAGTATCTTTTATATATTCTTGGACGAATCTAAAACTAACAAACACCAAAATCCAAAACGCTATCGTTGCAGTAGAAAACAATTTTCAAACATTTACAAAATAAAAGAGTTTCACGTGACATTTGGCAAGAGATAAAAAAAATAAGAATTAAAGAAGAAAGAAAGATAATACGCTTTAAGTCAATGATAATTTAAAACGCAAAAAAAAAAAAAAAGGACGAAGTCAATTATTTGGATCCACTGCGTCGTTTTAAATTAATCAACCTCATCTAATCCACTGTGAACATTTTTATCGGAAATTTTTTAATTTAAATTACATGTGACAAATGAATAAAACCTCCCACACAGAATGACATTTCTGCACGGTGTAAATAATAGTAAAAATTAATAATGATGTTTTTGAAAACTTCTAGTGAGTGAATAATAATAATAATAATAATAATAATAATAATAATAATAATAATGAGAACAAACCACAACAAAGCAAGGGTCGAAAAGACAAAAGACAATAACAAATGCAGACTCTGCGGACAAAGAGACGAAACAATTAATAATATAATAATATAGCAAACTAGCCGAAAAAGAACGTAAAAATAGACACGATCAAGTGGGAAGGCAGTATAAACCAACACCAGTACTGGCAAATGAAAGTCACAAGGTCCTATATAACATGGATATACATATGGATAAACTCACCCAAGTAAGAAAATCAGATGTCATACTAGTTAACAAGAAGGAAAAGACCTGCCACATTGTAGATTTTGCCGTTTCAGCAGACCACAGTGAAGATCAAGGAGATGGAGAAGTGGCGCAAATACACTGAACTGACCAGAAAGGAGGGTCAGGGAGGATGGAAAGACCATGGAGAGAAAGGACTAACCATATCTCCGCTGGTTTTGTGCATAGAGGACGGGAACCTTCTTGCCACTCGAATTTCAGTGAAGATCAATAGTTGCTGCTAACGAGAAATCAATGGTAAGCGGCTGTTGCGATAACGCAAATTCTTTTGGAAATGTTATCGAAATAGGTGGAGAGTACTGGAAATCTGAGGAAAATTGTTGTCACTCAGATGCCAGAGAACACAAATTGTTCTTAAAGAGATATCTTTGATGATGGCCTGTGTGACTACTCCTAATGAGTAAATAATAATAATAATAATAATAATAATAATAATAATAATAATAATAATAATAATAATAATAACAACAACAACAACAACAACAATAATAATCAATGCGTTTGTTGTTGTTGGTTGTTATTGCTATTTGCCACTAATCTTCACAAGTTTTTCTCTCCCCATCTCAATCTCCATCTCCTTCCTCTCCCCGTCTCCCTCCCCATCCCGTCTCCGTCCTCCTCCTTCTGCCCCCTCACCTCTTCACCCAAATTGTAGTGCTGGCATCAGCTAGCACTACACCAAATATTCGAAGGGTCAAGGAGGATGGAAAAACTGAGGAGCGAAAGCACTTACCAGACCTCCTTTTGGTAGATACAGAAGAGACTGAAACGTCGAGGAGGCTTATTGTCATCCAAATTCCAGTGAAGACCAATGGTTATTGAGAGTAAGAACGGCAAGCCACTGATGCAGTAACACACGTTTTTTTGCAAAGCTTGTTGTAGAAGGTTAGGATTATTGGAAATCTTGGGTGACTTATTGTTATCCAGACTCCGGGGAACACCATCCATTTTTATCAGTAGGCAACCTCTGTGTTAGAACTCATAAGAAGTGAAATAATAATAAACATATTAATAATTAAAATACTACCACTAATAAAAATAACATGATAATAATAAAAATAATCATAAGTAATAATGATGATTATGATAACTATTTATTATAAATAATAATAAAATAATAATAATAATAAGACGGCAACTACAATAATTATAACAAAATTAACAGCAATAATAATAATAAAAAATAATAATAAGAAGAATAATAATGATACAAATAAATCATAATTAAAAATAATTATAAAATGAAACAATGAAAAATAAAAATAAGAAATAAAAACAATATAAGAATAACAATTATTAATAATAATGATGATTATAATATTAAATTATTTTAATAATAATAAAATAATAGCAACAACAATAATAACAATAATAATAGAAATATAATAATAATAACAATATAATAATAACACTAATAATAACAATATAACAAAAATAATAATAACAGTAATAATAATAATAACAATAATAATAATAATAATAATAATAATAATAATAACAATATAACAACAATAATAATAACAATAATAATAATAAAAACAATAATAATAACAATATAATAATAATAACAATATAATAATAACAATAATAATAATAACAATAATAATAATAATAACAATATAACAAAAACAACAGCAACAACAATAATAATAATAATAATAATAATAATAATAATAATAATAATAATAAATAAATAAATAATTATAAAATATACTCCTTTGTTATGCTTTACCTATCAGCATAACATCGCCAATAACAACAGGCAGATACAAAATATGGCAAAAAAAAAAAAAAATAATGGTTGTCATATTGTCGGGGGTCGAAATGAGGATGAGCCCCCATTCTCCTATAAAATATTTCTAAGACATGCTCTAATCTTTTACTATCTTGTCCCACTCCTGGTCTTATTGTATGGCTTAGTTACTAATCCTGGCGGACAAGTTTTACTGATATGATTTTAATTCGAAATGATTCCTCATTTAAAAATAATTAACGAATTTTTAATGCCTACACAATGTTTTTCTTCTTGCAAACAACTTTACTAGCTTAGACTTTTATTTATGTATTTAGTTAAAACCAGTAGATCTGGGTTGATGGTGCTTGATATTCTGGTGTCTCAAAATAAAAATACACCGATGGTTGTGTAACCAATAATTCACTAACATTCTTATGGAGATCAAAGTATTCAGAATAAGGACGTGAAGTGAACTCGAAGTGAAGAACCGACGCCCAGCAGGTGTATCTTGAAACAGCTGCGAGAACGTCATTCTGAACTGTTAGAATGAATTGGAGTAAAGATATAATAAAAAAAAATATTATAGAGTGCTTCTTCAGAAGGACTCCTTACGATGAAAATGGAAAGCTGATAGCCTATGGCAATTTTTATAAATCGCTATTACACAACAACAATCTTTATGAATCGCTACACCACCACCACCACCACCACCACCACCACCACCACCACCACCACCACCACAACAACAACAACAACAACAACAACAACAACAACAACAACAACAACAACAACAACAACAACAACAGCAACTAGCGGGACCTGTGGAAATTCTACATTCGACTGATTCATATGTAATATACTGATGTTGGCATTCTGTGAATATTCAGCGTAAATGGAGACACTCTGATAGTATTGTAGCTCTTTTGTTAAAACTGCAAAAGTATTTACCCAAGCTATCAGGGACGCTCAGCGTAGCCAGGCCGTAAAATACTTTAATCATTGCAGATTTCGTATATATTATCATAGAGTTAATGTTCTATCGATTTTATATATTATAAAATTGCGATTTCAAAAATAAATATATGCATATTTAACTTGGGTTCATCAGCTTGAAATGAAACCGATTCCCAAACTTATCTATCTATATATCTATAAAAGTGAAAGTGTCTGTCTGTCTGTGTGTGTATCTGTGTGTCTGTGTGTGTACATTTCCCTACGCAATTACTCTGTCAACACTTGAAATTTTAGATATAGGTCCCTTGGACAGTGATCTAACTTAATAATTGATTTGAACCCAACACAATAAATGTTAAGGGGTCCTAATAGGGATCAAAGTTAAAAAAATTGACCACCTTTTTTTTTTGCTCAACATACATGCTAGTATATCTATAAAAGTGAAAGTGTCTGTGTGTCTGTGTGTGTACATTTCCCTACGCAATAACTCTTCCAATTTTCAGTCTACAGACTCGAAATTTGATATACAGGGTACTTAGATTTGGAAAAATAGATGTGATCGGTTTTCGGCCAGAAATTCTGTTGTTAAGGGGTCAAAGTTCAACGATTTGAACTTTGAGAACTCTACCAAACTCCTCCGACAATTTTGGGTCTAAACATTGAAATTTTAAGTATAGTTTATGTGGACATGGATCTAACTTAATAACTTGATTTGAGCCCAAAACAATAAATTTTAAGGGGGTTATAATAGGGGTCAAATTTAAAAAAATTGGCCCTTTTTTTTTTTGCTCAGCATACACCTCCAAACACCCAGGCAACGCCGGGCACCCATGCTAGTATATATATATATATATATATATAAATATATATATAAATATATATATATATATATATATATATATATATATATATATATATATATATATATATATATATATAGTGCCCCGCAAAAGTTTACACATTTGAAACTCTCAGTTTTTGTATTTCTAGCTTCCATATGGTAAAAAAAATTATTATAAACATAGAAAATGTATTGAAATTAAGATAGGAACAGTGGGGAAAATAAGAAAATAATAATTTAACACAACGTGAAAAGAAAACTCAATAATTAGCACCGCAAAATTTACAACACATTTACAAAATAATAACTAGTATTTTGTAGCATAACCATTATTGTTGATTACAGCATGCAGACGTTTTGAGTAATCTTCTAAGAACTGCTTTCATGTGTCTTGTGTTATTTTATTCCATTCTTCCAAATTCTCTCCAATTCTCGCAGAATCGAATGTTTTCTTCTATGGACCCGTAATTTCAATTCTCCTCATACATTCTCTATACGGTTGAGATCGGGAGATTGACTAAGCTACTTTAAAGCATCCACTTTATTTGAATTAAACCAACTTTGTGTGAGTTTCGCAGTGTGTTTTGGATCGTTATCTTGTTGAAAGATTTAGTCTGATTTCAATTTGAGCAACTTTACAATTTCTTTAAGGTTTTTCTCCAAGATACTCCTATAAAGTGCTCCATTCATTTTTCCTTTTATTATTTCCACTTTTCCTACACCTCTTGCACTAAAACAACCCCAAATCATAATGGATCCTCTTCCAAATTTTATTGTTGGAATGGTGTTTTTTGACTGCTATTCAGTACCCTTTTTTCTCAAAACTTTCGGTGTTTTTTGGAGTGCCAAACAAGTCAATTTTGGTCTCATCTGACCAAAGCACGTTATGATAAAACTCTAGAGACTTGCTTGCATACTCATTTGCAAAATCAAGCCTAGTACGAACATGCTTTGGCTTAAGAAGGGGACTTAATTTTGCTAATCTAGAGAAGATGTCTTTAAATTGAAGGGTTCTACTGATTGTGTCCTTGCTAACTAATTTCACTGTTTTCTAAGTCCTCCTGCAGCTCTCCAAGAGTAATTCTAGGCGAATCCATAACCTTCCTTGTTAATAACCTTTCAGAACGTTTGGTTATTTTTCGAGGACGACCTGATATGGCCAAAGGAAGGGTTGAGTTGTGAGTCTTCCAGTGCCAAATTATTGTTCCAACAGAATTCAATAGAACAATCAACTGTTTGGATATTGTTCTATATCCCAATCCACTTTGATGAAGAATTACAATTCGTTTTCTGAGCTCTTGACCAATCTGTTTATTCTTTCTAATTATGTGGTTGCTTATAATATGATTAATAGATAAAGAATGACGCAATACTAATTACTAATTGCTTACTTCGATAGCTATTTGTTGTGGGCCTCAGTTTGGTCCAGAAGAACGACATGGAAAAACACGTAGTAGGTGGTTTACAAGTGTATTAAGGAAAGGTACAAGGGTATAGAGAAAGATAAATAGTAGTAGTTGCAGGTATCAGTAAGATCTCGCTCCCCGACATACAATATCCATTGAGATCTTGCTCCACCGTGACAGACTAATGAGCTGATTATATAGGAGCTGGACGAGCCCATTATGGGGTGAGATCCGGTCTAACAACGGCCCTGTCGATGAGGCATTAGAATACACCGACTGCCCCCCTGCAGAGGGTAAAAGTCCCTCAATGGGGGTCCTGGATATAACCTTAAACTATATCCAGTGGTGAGGCCCCAGCTTGCGGGCTTTGGGGAGTGTGGAGCCATCCTTTAATTACCATTGCTCCCGGGTCCACTATAACCCGGAGTAGTAGTACCTGTTAGGGTTCTAACTATGGGTTAAATAGAAACTGACTTGAAAAAAACAAAAACAAATATATTCTATTAAAATTTTTTCTTCAAAATCTTTGGATTCGGCATTAAATAACTCGAAATGGGTTGATATGCCGTAAAACAAAACCAACCAACCAACCAACCAACCAACCAACCAACCAATCGGTCTCACAACACTATTGCATATTCCTGAACATTTAATACACCGTCATAAAATTATTGAGAAATCTAATGAATTTGATATGTGCTATAAACTTTTGCGTTGCTAATTATTGAGTTTTCTCTTCGCGTTGTGTTAAATTGTTATTTTTTATTTTTCCCACTGTTTCTAATTTAGTTTCAATACATTTTCTATGTTTATAAAAATGTTTCATTACCATTTGGAAGCTAGAAATACAAACACCGACAGTTTCAAATGTGTATTATAAACTTTTGCGGGGCACTATATACATACACAGATATATATATATATATATATATATATATATATATATATATATATATAACTTTAGTTCCTTCAGCGATAATCGAAACCGAAACCAAAACTTATGAAGAATTTTTGATAAAATTATTAAAAAAAATTAAAGGACTTAAATGCAATCAACTATAATCGAAACCGAAACCAAAATTATGAAGAATTCTTGGTAGAATTATTTATAAAAAAATAAATGACTTGAGTGCCATCAGCTATAGTCGGAACCGAAACCAAAACAAAACCTATGTAGAATTCTTTGTAAAATTATTGCAAGAAATGGAAGCACATAACAATTAAACGACCCGAATGTAAGTGTGACACAGAAAATAACACACACGTCATCGTCGGCCTCCTCCTCCTTCTCCTCCTCCTCCTCCTCCTCCTCCTCCTCCTCCTCATCATCATCATCATCATCATCATCATCATCATTATCAATAATAATAATAATAATAATAATAATAATTGTCACTAGTAAGATACTCTGAATCGTTTATAGGTTGGACCAAAGAAGAGCTTAGGCATCTCGACCAGAACACCATGAAACTCATGACTATGCAAAATATACTACATCGAAAGGATGATGCTGACCGACTCTATATGAAAAAGAAAGATGGGGGGTTGGAACTGCTTTGTATAGAAGACTGTGTATATGACACAAAAAAGAATTAAAAAGAAATTCATAATGCAGAACACTGAAAGAATAATTACTGCAGCAAGAGACACTGAAAAAAAAAAGGGCAATACAGCAAAAAGAGAGGAAAAGGATGAGAGAAGAAAAGAGAAATGGGATGAGAAACAGCTAAACATTCATAAGATTTACAAAAGATGAGACTAACGAAAACACTTGGGCATAACTATAAAAAGGAAACATAAACAGAGAAACTAAATCCCTTATAACAACCGAACAAACCACATAAAAGCAAGGATAGACAAAACACAAGAAAAAAAAAAACAGTAAATTAAGACTCTTTGGACAAAGAGATGAAACAATAAACCATATAAGCAAATGCAGCAATTTAGCACAAAAAGAATATAAAAATAGATCCGATCAAGTGCGAAACGCATTGCCATGGAATTATGCACCCAACTGCACCTTGAACACCCAGACAAATGGTATAAGCACAAACCGGCAACAGCAATTGAAAATAAAGACCACAAAATCCTATAGGACATGAATATACAAACGGATAAACCCATATAAGCAAAAAGACCGGATGTTATAACAGCTACCACATTGTAAATCACAGATCAAGGAGACAGAGAAGCGAAGCAAATACACGGAACTGGCCAAAGAGCTGAAAGGGATATAGAAGATGAAGAAAGTTAAGAAAGCACCAATAATAATAGGAGTTCTAGGAATAATACCCCAAAACACCTCGAAAAAAAGAATGAAAGAGATTGGAGTCAGAAAGATTGTTGAAAAGATAGAACGGATAGCAATAATGAAAACGGATGAAATATTAAGGAAAACTCATGAATAAACATGAGGCACAAGTTGGATATAAAGAAATGGCTACAGAAGTGAAACACAGTGACACATCACATGGAAGCAACAAAACTGAAACTGTAATTGTTCGTTAACCCGCCACCTACCCACCCACATAAAAAAGGATGGGTGGCATCAGCATCAGACACTATATAAAAGAGTTGAAGAGGCTCGAGGAGGATGACAAAATTAAGGAGAGAGAGGACACTGGCCAGACCTCCGCTGAATGTGCGCGAAGGGAACTGAGGACTTGGGGAGGTTTATTTCCACCCAAATTCCAATGAAGACCAATGGTCGCTGTCAACGAGAAATCAATGGTAAATGGCTGTTGCGATAATGCAAATTCATTTGCAAAGGTTATCTAGAGTACTGAGAAATCTGGGGAGACTTGCTGTTATTCAGACTCCAGAGAACACCTAAGGTTGTTCTTAAATAGAAATCTTTGATAATGGCCTGTGTGACTTCTTCCAGTGAGTAAATAATAATAATAATAATAATAATAATAATAATAATAATAATAATAATAATAATGATAATAATAACAATAATAATAACAACAATAATAATAACAATAATAAAAATAACAACATCAATAATAATAATAATAATAATGATGATGATAATGATAATAATAATAATAATAATAATAATATTAATATTAATATTGATAATATTAATGAAATAAAGAAAATTATGTAAAAAAGAACGTATTAACATAAGTCAAATATTAAAGGTAGTGCTTCTGACCCAACGGGTCACGAGGATGTTTAATTTATTTACAAAATTTACGCCTATAAAAATGGATCTCTAAACGATTCCTATGCACAAATAAAAACAAACAAACAAACAAACAAAAAAAACACACACATAAATAATTTACGATATTGCGAATCTAAAGCATAGAAGCTTTTACCAAAATTATTGGGTTCGCCATTAAATAATATGAAAAGTTGCGTAAACCATAACATTTATAGCAAACTTAATTTAGAGACACCAGAAGAGACGCTGCAGATTAGACAAGCAGAAGAAGAAGATTTATATATGCAATGTCTTTTGATGTGTTTAGGTTTGAGTAGATGACGGAAATGGAACATTGGTATCATCATTTCTTATAGGGAGATCAAAGACGGATGAGGAAGAGAGAATATGAAAGATAAGTAAATGTTGAGATAGAGAAAGAGAAGGATGGAAGGAGTGTGAGAAGGAGAGCCGCAAAGATAGAAAGATTGAGGGATATATATATATATATATATATATATATATATATATATATATATATATATATATATATATATATATATATATATATATATATATATATGCAGCATTTTTCATTCAAGCAAATATTATTAAATGCAGCGGAGACACTTTGCTTTATCATTCCTTTGTAATTTTTCGATTTTCCGTATAACCTTTTTTTTTTATCAAATTCAAAAATATTAATAAAAATTCCATAGTTGTTGCTGTCACGAGCGCTTTCGATTCGTCCACGAATCATCATCAGGTGTTGAAGTAAATGAGAATTAAAAGTGAAAACTAAAATATACAGTAAACGGCGATAAGTTAAAATATATAGTCGATGAAAAGTCAATTAAAAATATAGGTCGATTAAGAATGCGAGTCTTAAAATCAGCAAGTTCGTGGACACCGTTAACAAAGTCCGTCCAATACGAACTACGCAAGACATTTTAGAACGTTACTTCTTTTCTCGTATGCGATCTCATATATAGTGGGTTGAAGGGTTCTAATATATGACGCTTCAAGGATTTTTTATTTTTTAATTTTATTTTTATACTAGTCTACCCGTGACCCGTTGAGTCAGTATGTTATATTACCTATGGAATTCATGTATGAGCGTGACACTTGCGACGTAAAGAAAATAGTTTTTTTTTGACATAACAGAAACATTTCTATGAAAGTATATTAAAATAAAAAATCACGGATGGATCACTCAAACATGAAAAAAAATCCTCCCTATTCGTGTAAAATTACCTATTTTTCCGAATAATCGCTCAAAAATCGAAAATTAAACATGATTTTCCTACGAATCGAACGCCGACGAAAGTCATTTAGCATCAAACACGCACATGAACCTACCAATGAGGAATATATATTAATGAAAACCCCATATTGGAATCCTTCAACCAAGTTACAGAAACTTAAACTCTAAAAATAAAAAATAATTAATAAAACCTGAAGACAAAAAAATAAAACCTAAATAAATAAAATAAAATAAAACTAATATTGAAACAGATTAGTGAATATGTCAACAAATTCACCGTTCTCAAACAACTATTTTGTATCTAGAAATGTAAACAAAAAATAAAAAAGATGGAAGGAAGGAAAAGGAACGGATAGAGAGTAGTAGTAGTAGTAGTAGTAGTAGTAATATTAGTAGCAGTCTTGGCTTTACTACAATTGTTCTTATGTTTGTCAACAGGTTAAAGTTGTTTAGTTGAAAGAAAATAGCGACAGTATAGTTGTAATAAAGATTAGTTGCAAAACACCCCGACTCTTCCCATGTTAAATAATAATTTCGAAATAATAACGTTAATATTTCAGTGCGCAGGTCAAAATCTGCAAAAGAAGCGATTTGTGTTTATCTGTTTACGTTTTTATGGGTTAATGTTTATGCGCGCATGCGCAACCAGATGTTGTAAACCGGAAAGTGGGTTACATAACTCGTTACAAGGTCATTTGAGTTTTACAATTATATAGATTGTATAAGTTTTATGTTGTCAACGAGGACCTTTCTAATATTGGAGGGGGACAGTTATGTTCTTTTATCAAATGTTTAAATATAGCACTAGTATTATTTAGATGCATAGTTATTCGCCGGGACAACGTTGTCTTTGTATGGCCAATGTATGTATTATTTTCGGATTTACATTCTCCGATAGAGCATTTGAATTCATACACTATATTGGTTTGTTGCAACGTTTTTATAGCCGGTGAAGAGTTGTATCGAACCACAAGGTTTTGTCTTCTAAACTTCTTGTAGTAGATAATAAATTTCATTTTAGAATTACTGTCAGAAGGCGTCAAGTATCTAATGTATGATATTTTAAATTGCGTTTTCTTCGATTCTGAAGTTGGGTATGATTTGATTTTGATAAAATATAGTAATGGAGTTTGCATTGCAGTGTTGGCTAATATTATTATTAGGGGTTTCAAGGGATTGTAACATTAGTTTTATTTGTTCATCAACAATATAATTAGGAAAATGATTATTGATGAGTACTTGTTTAATGTTTTGGAATATATATATATATATATATATATATATATATTCTTGAATATATATATATATATGTATATATATATTCTTTAATATATATATATATATTCTTGAATATATATATATATATTCTTTAATATATATATATATACATGCAGCAATAAAGGTACACAGAATATTCCGCGTTTCATTCTCATGAGAATTCGTCAGGCTTATGCGAAAATTTGTGGTTGTAGCGCGTTTATATATACGCACATTCACATGCATATGAGTTTTTTGTTAGCCAATCAGCTTTCTAGTTGCCACCGCGCCCATCCTAATCAGCCAATGAGCAGGCACTTACAGGACAAAGCTCTACTTATATATCGAGTACCGTTGAAGTAAATACTGAAAAATTTACGCATAAAATTATATCTTCGTATATTAATTTATGTGATTAAATAAAGTAATCATATATATATATATACATATATATATATATATATATACGTATACATATATGCGTATATATATACATATATATGTATATATGTACATATATAGGTATACATACAGAAAGAGAGATACTGATAGAAAAGGAGATAGATAGAAAGGTGTAGATATATAGAAATACATATATACATATACAGAGAGAGAGAGAGAGAGAGAGAGAGAGAGCGAGAGAGAGAGAGAGAGAGAGAGAGAGAGAGAGAGAGAGAGAGAGAGAGATAGGATGAGAAAGAAGGCGAGAAATATTGAGAAGATTAAATTTATGCAGATAGATTGCGAGAAAGAAAAAATATATATGGCGTCTTTAAATCAAAAGTATGCTAACGGAAATAAATTATTGCACGGACGTTCTTCTTAAAATTTATCATTTCATAAGCTGACAAGCTATAGCAAACATCTATATGAGTACTTTAACCATAGTTCCTGATTTCAAAAGGCGAAAAATTAAAAGTAAATATTTGTACCTATATTTTTATGTATATATCTGTATATCTATGTATATGTATATATGTGTCTATTTTTTCATATATATGCATGTATATATTTGTGTATGTATGTATGTATGTATAATATAGTACTTAAACCAAATTTATATTTTACTCTATTTCTTTTCTATCTCTAACCCATATTAATTTTCTTATCAAGTTTAAATCCATACCTTTATTTTAATTTTTTCCCGATACATCAGCCTTACTTTTAATGCTAGGTTTATTTATGGTGTCTTTTACCGTTAATAAAAACCCTTCACAATATTTGCTGATGAGGAAACCTTGTTTGTTAAAAAACTATATGTAATAATTATTGTCCGTAACTTGATGTCTACCACAATAAAAACACTGTTTTCCGAAACGATCGTACAAATAATTGATTTTGTTGTTGTTCCTTCTTATGAAACAGATTTTTAATTTAATTATAATTTGATTTTTAAATTATCAATCACATTACTATATATATATATATATATATATATATATATATATATATATATATATATATATATACTAGTTGCTCGGGATTGAATGATGATCAACGAATATTTCACACTCCTATATTTTATTGTCATCGAAATCTGTGAAATCGTCCGGGAGGAAGCTTCACATGCTTCCATGTAGTAATTTAGTCCAAAATATATGTTATTCTACATTGCACTCTAGAGAACTTACTGTTTCTTTTATAAAATTATTTTATATAAACTTCTTTCCAGTTAAAAAAAAAAAATTAACAAATTTACGCGCGGGGTTTGAACCTCCAAGCCACGTCATGCAAAAAAACAAAAACAAAACAAAAAACGAAACAAAACAAAAACAAAAAAAAAACAACAAAAAAAAAAACGCGTAAATTTTCCAGTCTTACAAAATTCTTTGCAGTTAATGAAAACAAAATAGGAAATTTATGTGCGTAGTTTGAACCTACAGACCAAAAAAAACAAAAAAAAAACAAAAAAATAACATGTTATCAACTTAACCCACAATAGAATTTTTACGTGCCGTTGTTCTATCATTGTCGCTAAGCGGCAAGATGGAAAAATGGCTTTACCAATGATAGATAAATTAAAATAACGGTTTCGATTATCGATTATCGGTAATTATTATAGAGGGTATTCTAAGCCAAAACGTAACTAAGACCATTTCCAGACTCATACAATTAAGTTCTGTAAAATGTAAAGAAAATCTGTTCAGTCGTTTCGGAGTCTATAAGGAACGAGCTAACGCACACAGACAAAGTTGTATTTATAAAAATGTATATATATATATATGTGTGTGTGTGTGTGTGTGTGTGTGTGTGTGTGCAGAGAGAAAGAAAGATAAATACGATATAAATATAGAGATCGAAGTACATGAGGAGATAGAGACAGGTAATATATATATATATATATATATATATATATATATATATATGTAACATCGTTTTTCATGCTCCAGAAATCCTTCATAACCTTCAAATCACTATATATATATATATATATATATATATATATATATATATATATATATATATATATATATATATATATGCGCGTGTGGATAATAATAATCAAAACAGAACATTTTTCCAAATATAACTCAATCCCAAAATGAATGCCTATTTTAGGCAAAAGTCCTAGGTGAGCAAACGTTGAGAAACTTAAACTTAGTATGATAATAAACAACCAATTACGTGCCGTAATATAATTTTTAAAATTGAAATGAACTCACACTTAAAATAGTAATAGACAAACTATTACATGCTGTAATATATTTTTTATCATTAATCTGAACACACATTAATATAGTAATTGATAAAATATGACATGTTGTAATATATTTTTAAAGTTAATATGAACTCACACCCAGTATAGTAATAGACTAGCTATTACATGTTCTAATATATTTTTCAAGTTAAAATAAACTCTCTCCCACAGAAGAGACGTTGCGAGCCTATCCTTATTTTATTGTTATTTCCATGGCAGGTGCTCGTCTGAACTCCAATCTCTCGTCCCCCCTCGCCAATCTTTCACAAAAACACTCGTCTAGCTGAATCCACTGTTAAAAATTTCCCCCACTCTATATCTGTGCCTAAATCAAAACGCGGATTCCATGAACAAAGCTTCTTTCTTAGAACTGCACGCCTGTGAAACTCTGTTCCGTCTGCCTGCTTCCCACCGGACTACAACTTGGATGTCTTCAAGTCCAACGTTAACAAATTCCTAATGAACCGCCCCCTTAAGTAAACACTTCATCAAATCTCCACACTAATGTAATGTACTTGCAATAACCCCTATCCCTGAGTGGCTTCCGGGCCTTGATAAGTGGTGATCGCTGTGTAAAAAAAAAAACAAAAACCCCTCTCACTTAATATAGTTAAAGAGTAACTATCACATGCCGTATTAAATTTTTAAAAGTTAGGTGCAGATATGATTTGGCGTATACATCGAGTTACTAGGTACGCTTAGCGTATTATTACTTTTGAGGTCACCTGTCGCTTCATACGAGGTGCGAGAAAGTCGGCAATCAATATTAAAAGCAATCAAACGCCTTTGCATCCTGCTCAATTTCACACCTACAAGAAAATGTGTTTGCATATGGATGTTGTGCGCGTCTATATTTTATCTTATCTTTCATGGTTGATGGAGATTGTTGATAATAGTTGGGGGAGAGGCGATTAATCACACACGAAACGCGAGATAAAGTCGGAAAGTGAATTTTGAAACAAAGATTTATAACTTTTGCCTTCAAATCCTATGTAAACAAGTTCTTGTTGAGCCGTCCTTATAAATAATCAAGTCCTGCCCAATTTACAGCATTAACTATTACTAAACTACCAGCAGTAACCTTTATTATTCATTTATTTTGATTATTTATTATTCATTAAACCTTATCCTCGAGTGGTTTTAGGGTATTGACAGTGGTGACTTCCAAGTAAAAATAAAAAAAAAACTGATTTTTTTTTGTTTTCAGAAAACCTTTTTTGATCTCCACATTTCATAGTAGTTGTTACAATATAAAAAACAGAATGGATTTGAAGCCATGCTTCAATCGACATCAGAATTTTAGTGAGAAAACATGAAGTTCAAAACTCTGGTAGATAAGGACGCTTCGTGTTTTGTAAATGTCTGAGAAATAGGTAGAAGCAACTCTTTACCTAAGGAAGAATGGATATCTACAGTAAACGTGAATTGCATCTTCACGCTGAACCATCAATACTCAGGATCTTATCTAATAATCTTTGTATCCATTTGTCTAGATATATCTAATATATAAAGTAAAGTCGGTCTCTTTTCCGTGTCCTCGTTATCAACAGTATACTCCTACGCTAATTCGCCAATTTTTCTTGCGTCATGTTGTCAAGACGAATACAGTATAATTCGAGTCATTCATTATTTTCAAATAGCCGTCACTAAAAAAGGGGAGAAACTCTGTATTTGCATTGCTTTCGATTCTCTAATAGCAATACTCATCATACAACTGGCTATTTTATTAACCTACACACACACACACACACACATATATATATATATATATATACATATATATATATACATATATATATATATAATCCTCGAGTTGCATTTGGTCGTGATAAACGGTTAATCATTAGCATAAACACTGCCAAAACTAACAAAATATATGCAACCGTTGAAAACGGATAATGCCCCTACATATACGCATGCAATCAAGTATATATATATATATATACACACACACACACACACACACATATATATATATATATATATATGTATATATATATATATATATATATATATATGCACCCACATCTAACCAAATAAAAAAACTACAAATGAAAATGAAAATATTATGTATCTGACCCTGGGAATGAGTTTATGCTCAAATCTAGGTATAATCGTGTCTACATCGAACGAAAGTATTGCGCCTATGTACTTAGATTTAAATCTATGTAGACGAATATGTCTATACAAATAACTGTCTGTATGACTGGGTGTGTATGTGTGTGTATGCACGCCCGTGTACGTCCACATGTGCGTCCGTGTGTACGTGGGCTACCGATGTACATGTACACGTACCTATGTATACATGTGTGGATGTGAGAGTATATGTGCCCGCTGCCTGGCGTCCACATAGTATGTGAGAGCGTGCAGCTGTGTATATATGTCGAGTGTTCACGAGTATTGGTATCTGTGTGTGCACATGCGCTTTCATGTGTGCGTGGGGATGCAGGTATGCCTGAATCAATATGCGCACTTGGGCCCGTGTATACGCCTCCTTGGCGGTAGGGGCGTCGAGGTGTGTATGTATCCATGCTTGCGCACACGTACCCAATTTTAGCACCTTAAGGAAAATTTGATGTAAGCGGGAGCGACGCGGATGTCTATGCATGCATGCGCACATATGTGCATATATTTGCACGCCAGGGCGGTGATGTATGTGTACATGTGAACGTTTCTTTAAGTATATATGTGTGTACGTGCGCATATGTGTGCCCGCGTGCGTGGCCGCTAGCTAACCCTCTCCAAACAATTAACAACAAATAAAAACTAAATAAACCGAATCATAGCCCCCCCGCCTCCGAACATAAGCGAACACCCAACAGGTCAAGACATACTTATCAAGATATCATCTCACCAACGAGACGCCAAAAACTTTAACATTAAGACTCAAATTTTAAAGTACCCCCTCCTATCCCCACATATTCCCCTTCCCCATCCATGTATCCCTATGACCTCAGACACACCAGAAATTAATTTCCCGAACCTCTCCCACAAGTTCCTTAAACTCCAAAACTGAAACATTACCGACATAACAAGCACCCCCTCCCACTTTCCCCCTTGTTCCCTTCCTCTCTTTTTTCCACGCTCTTCTCGCACCCCTCCCCTGTTCACTCTTTCACTCTTTCATCCCATAACAATGAACATTTCTGTTAAAGTCTGAGGAAGCTACAGACGGCCAAAAAACGGCCGGGTAGCTGAAACAATAATGTAACTTAACAGAAAGATACGGTAATAAAAAATAAAACGTATATATATATATATATAAATATATATATATATATATATATATATATATATATATATATATATATATATATAGTCTAAAGAAGCTTTGAGTAAAATATATATATATATATATATATATATATATATATATATAAATAAAAATAAAAAATATAATTTTAATTCCCGGAAAACAAACTAAATTCAACCTATCGCAGATTTAGCACCTACATAATCTGACTTCTAAAACGTTTACAATAACAACATATAATTCAACTATATAAGGATGGAAAAAGAAACAAAAAGAAAACCTAAACTAAAATTGTTAAATAGAAATAAACTCGGCACTTGCAGAAACTGACTTCTCAAAAGTACACAATTATAAAAAAAGAATTCAACTATATGAGGGTGAAAACAAAAAGTAAACCTTACCTACAATTTTTAAATAGAAAACGGGAATCTCTAACTGCCTACCATGTAGCTGATTCGGAGATTTAAAAACAGGACAGCTGTAAAATACATGGTTCTCCAGTAGAAAATACCACTTCCCCAATAATAAAATGTAGAACAATACGGTTAATATTAATCCTTCTCTCTCTCTCTCTCTCTCTCTCTATATATATATATATATATATATATATAGAGAGAGAGAGAGAGAGAGAGAGAGAGAGTGAAAGAGAGAGAATAAATGACAAAAAGTTATATTCCAAACTTCATAATATTGACCACATTATAATTTATTCCTTTAATTCAGTTGACTTATAAATTCTTGACAGTATCTGTTTCGTTGCGCAAAATCAATCACTTAATTATTATATCAATCAGTGAATCTATTATGCCCTTAACTCAACAGAAGAAATAGCAAAAATCTACAAGAATTGTATAAGTCAACTGAATTAAAGGAATAAACTATAAGATGATCAACATCATGAATTTTGGAATGTAAATTTTTGTCTTTTATTCTCTATATTGCTCTGAAATTACATTGAGCTTCTTAAATAAGGATTGATATATATATATTATAAGAAAATATATTTATACAGAGATATATATATATATATATTGTGTTGTTCCTATATATATATATGTAAATGTATATATATATTTATTATTACTATTATTATTTGGTGTATATACATAAACTTTTATGTAAATATTTTTAGTGTTTACTTTAACAGTCCTCGATACGTAAGTATAGCTAGGTATATCTTTATATATTAATAACCTACATATAGATATAGTGAAATAGCAATAAATATAACCGTATACATAACACTTCTATAAATCATTCAGAATTTTCACGAGGATGAAACGCGGAAAATTCTGTGTAGCTTAATTGTCATACATATTTCAATATACAGGGTGTCAGTAAAGTTACTATACAGTCTTACAAGTTACTATACGGACAAATAAACCTGTAAAAAATAAATATTAACTATTAATACAAATATAATACAATAAAACAATAAGACTGTATAGTAACTTTACGGACACCCTGTATATATATATATATATATATATATATATATATATATATATATATATATATATATATATATATATATATATATATATTGTAACATAAATTGGGGGCTCGCCGTTGGATTTTTCATTGGCTCATAAAAAAAGAGAGAGAGAATAAGGAATTTTTTTTCTGTTATGCTTGGAGCTGTTATATTGGTAGAGAGGCTGGTTGATATCGGTTGATAAATTAAGAAATAATCATAATTGAATAAGAAATAGTTTTTTTATCTCTTAGGGAACACCTACGGCGAACGGTGAATTCAAATATAAATATGAAAGCATGCACCCCCACGCCTTCGGCGACCGTGAACTTAAATTCAATAA
>NC_136502.1:117189846-117192346 GCF_053919585.1 Euprymna scolopes
AATGTAACTCTTTGAACAACCTATACCTCATTTTATTCGCTTTTTATTTCTCTATAATTTTACCTGTTCATATATGAATTTTAATTGACGTATCCTAGTGTTCACGTCAATTTAAAAAAATTACTTCCAATCGAGATGGCAAAAAGAAACACCGCACAATGGAAAATTGTTATCAAATGTAATTTTATAACATTGTTTAAACAGTTACATTCAATTTAGCTTAAATTTGCAGGTTTAAAATAAAATGACGAGTGCAGATTTTCTTTTTGGTGCCACGGTATTAATATAAATATTAACCAATGACATAATAAAAATACACACATACATAAAACGTCTATAAATTGTTCAGAAACAATTCCGTTATTTAACCCTGATGATGGGGGCACGTACTTGTCAATGATTAGCTATGAATCTGGCAGACTATCAATATGGAGAGAATTACATGCGAACTCATCAGCTGCGTTGCAGAAGAATTAAAGAAGGTTAAGCTTGAACGAGGTCCATAATTAGAGGTGATAATGGAAAATGGATCTGTGTTTCGGCCATAACTTCTTAAAACATTAAATGTTAGCATATAAACCTCGGGTAAATTTACTAATGGAGCGACATCATTGGACTGTGAAAGTAATAGCAAAGAGAGGAGGAGTATTCCTCGAAAACACCACGTTCTGGTACAACATGATACCCAAGATTGAAAATAGAAGAGGTGCCGCATAGATCAATTTTTAATTAAGAATGGGGATCCCGAGAGGTACATCTCCAGAAATCAGTGAGCAAAGATCACCCAGAATCTAAAAAGGAGAAGCGATTTGTGTGAAGTCGTCGAATACATGACGTAATGGCGAAGAGGAGTAATTTCTGGAAGGCAATCTCTTAAAATCCTGAGCGTTAATATCATTTTAGATCTAAAGCGCTTGGTCCGTGTAAACAATTGAGGAGCGTCGAACATGGCAGCAATGAAGATGAGTTAGTTGAAATGCAAATATTGCAGAGAACATATAATGTGTCGATCTGAACATGCGACTATCGGATGTGAAATGATATTTGAAGTTCATGGGGGCGTGTGGTTTAAAAATATAACAATTATTGCTTATTGTGTGTATAAAAGCTTAAAAGTGAATGGGATGCTTTATATGCCGTGTTTAGCCTTCAACCATGGGAAAAGGACACGTTTCTATTAACAGTGCCATTTTTTTAAAATTCGGATTGATTTGCATTCATGCGAAAACTAATTTGCGTATCTGGAGACCAGATAACTTAAATGAAAACAGGCAGTTATTTTATTTTTTTTTTTTTGGAGAGAACAGAGAGAAATTGTTGATACAGAAGTTGTAATAAAAATTATTTCAGAGTTTAAGCAACAGAAATTTAGATTTTAGTCTTTTCCCTTACATTCAATTTATTACAAGCTATTTCGGCTGGTGTGATCATGAATCCTTTCCTAAACTACCTGATATCTCTTCTTTATGCACGTGCGCGCATTTACGAGGGTCACACAAAAGTAAAGCCTCATATAATTTCTGTTGAATTAGAAACGTTGAAGAGCTATGAAGACTGGATTGGTATCATTAAAACCAGCTACCGTTTATGCCTAAGAATTTATTTTACTACATAGTCACCGAAATTTTCAATGCACTTTTGCCAGGAATTCAATGACGCATCTCTGCTTTTGATGCATGTCCATGGCAGAGATTGCTTTCTTAGAGTAACGGAGAAATGAATTTTTTCAGATCATGAATGCATAAGTTAAGACCTTATAACGATACAATTTGCAATGCTCTCTGATCTATTAGGGTTGAATAAAAAATAGGAGGCATTACTTTTGGAACGCCCCTCATACATGCACTTATAGCGAGTTGTAGCGCATTTGTACACAATGATTTCTTTATTATATGGAAGTCATTGAAGTCTATAGACAAAACATTAAAGCGTCCGTACATTTTCAGCGAATATCTTGCAACTATTAAATTATAAGCAGAAATAAAAGCAGAAAGACAAACAACAGCATAAGAAGCTGTGTAGTAATATAACTCAGTAAATCCCGGATAGTTGTATGCTGAAAAAAAAACGGCCTAATAGCATACATCAATCCCGACGGAGAACTTCACAAATAAAAATCCGATACAAACATAGTTCTTTACAATGTTTGCAAAAACGCTCGCCATCTTGTAATTCTCCCAGGAACGACAATGCCGTAATTTGATAGAATGTTTATTTCCAACGACAAACTTGTAATGTGTATTTCTTCTTTTTTTTTTGTTTCTCGTTTTTTTTAACGCTCACATTCAAGCAATGTCCAGTCAGTCATCAGAGTGTTCATTGAAATGGAAACAACGGAGGAATTCTTTCAGTACGTTTTACGTCTGCCTGGGTGAATTCAGATAAATAGAGCGCACGATCCTTTTAAATAAGCAAATAATAAAGAGAATCATGTAATTAAGACAGAGAGAACGATGACGCACGTACAGGCTATAGATACTTTGGTATAGGAGTACATGAC
>NC_136502.1:117194846-117212346 GCF_053919585.1 Euprymna scolopes
AACTATGAACTGGAGACTTCGTATGTTCTAGAATTCGTAGTGATTATTTATAGTCACCTATGAACTCGAGAGATTGAAGATTTATTAATCAAAAGAAATAATCGTAGATAATTCAGTTCATATTATGATGCGATGGTAATCCCCCTTACTTTCTGACTAGATACACTCTTCTAAAAATTATGTGCAGAAGAGCCTACGGTGAAGAACAAGTCTATAAGCAATATTCTATTCTGCAGTTCTGTAAATGCATGCTATTGTAAATATACAACCGCGTTGCATTATTTAGTGCCTTCTAGGTTAGAAGATTTTATAAATGATTATTCTACTACTCTTTTGTTAATCATCATTGTAGCTGTGACAACAGCATATTCTTTTCATTGTTTTGACTCTTGAGTATATATCCGTTAATATCATATGTTTTTATATAGACTGATGTGGTTCTCGGGTGATTGACTGTGTCGGATATATACTTGAGAGTAAAAAGAATGAAAGATTATTCTATTCATCACGCGTTAGAACAAAAATAGAACCTTAGATTTTTATAACAATAAAATTTATTATAATGGATGTAATATTTATTAATAATAAAACAATTAATCGAACGGAATATTATATTTTACGCGTTTGAATAATTTCGCTATTTTCCTGTTTTTATATTTATTATCGAGATGCAACTATCTCAATTCATAGTCCACTTAGATTTACTTCTAACTAAAGTCAACAAGTAAATAAACATTATTAACTATTAATTAGTTTAGAAAGAAAATATTAGTATGTAGCTTGCTTTGCATGCGATGTTTTTAATTATAAAAAAATTATACTCTGTTTATTGTTACGTTTTGAAAATTAAGTTAATCTTCGGGGTCTCTGGCGTAGTGGATAGACGCGTTGAGTCTCCATGGTTCCAGGTAAGCACTGATTGGTTGGTTGGTTGATTGTTTTTGTTTTACGGCATATCAACCTTTTTCAGGTTATTTAATGCCGAATCTAGTTATTTTGAGGAACGATTTTTAATGGAGTATATATATTAAAAATCAGATTCTATTTAACTCATAGTTGGGACCCTAACAGGTACTACCATTCCGGGTCAGAGTGGACTTGGGAGCAATGGCAATTAAAGGGTGGCTCCACACCCCCTAAGGCCCGCAAGGTGGGGCCTCACCATCGGATATAGTTTTAGGTCATATCCAGAACCAGCACTGTCTGGAGATAGCGGTTTCAATCCTGCCCCAAACAGGCCAGAGGATTAATTGGCTAAAACGTAGTGAGACAACAACTACAGAATTACTTGGGTTACAAGAATCATCTTTCCTATTCCATCGCAGGTAATACTCTGAAAAAAGCCGGAGGATGAGTTGGGCGAAACCCGGTGAAACAACAACAACAACAACAACAACAACAACAACAACAACAACAACAACAACAACAACAACAACAACAACAACAACAACAACAACAACAACAACAACAACAACAACAACAACAACAACAACAACAACAACAACAACAACAACAACAACAACAACAACAACAACAACAACAACAACAACAACAACAACAACAACAACAACAACAACAACAACAACAACAACAACAACAACAACAACAACAACAACAACAACAACAACAACAACAACAACAACAACAACAACAACAACAACAACAACAACAACAACAACAACTATGAAGATGAGGATAACAGTCTGCAAAAAAACAAAACAAAAAAACATGAATACCCAAATTATAAAGCATCATCTCAAAGGATAAAAAATATATAATAGAGAGATCATTTTAAAAAAACAATTTAATTCTAACACAAAAATAATTTATACAAGCAAACAAAAAATACATAGGACGACAGCTAATTCAGTACCGGGGTGACAGAGAAATCCTATAAGGAAAAATAAAGGGAGGTTCGAGTACGCCCATGAGAAATGAATGTGCTTGGTTTTTAATTTTTTCATTCACTAAAGAATTCTCAAATACTAAATATATGAAACCTTTAAAATGGAGCGACGAGGTATCTTCAATAAGCTTCCAGACTTTTTTCGTATGCACATTTTTATTGATAGTTCACAAATGAAACTCTAGCCTTCTTTGAAGTAATCTCCTCTGGCTGAAACCACTGTCAATAATTTTACCCACTCTTTATCTGGGCCTAAATCCAAACGAAGATTCCATGAGCAAAGCTTCTTTCTTAGAACTGCACGCCAGTGGAACTCTCTGCCGCTTGCCTGTTTCCCACCTGACTAAAACTTGGACGTCTTCAAGTCCAACATAAACAAACTCCTGACAAACCGCCCCCTAAAGTAAGACACTCTATCAAAACCACCAATACTAATGATTACTACAATACTATCTCATTGATTACTGTACACGCAATAACCCTTATCCCTGAGTGGCCTTCGGGCCTTGATAAGTGGTGACCCCATGTAAAAAACAATCAAATCTCCCCCGGTTGCAATGCACTAGTTTTACTCTTCCAATATCTTCTGGATGGCGCCACGGAAATCTTCTTGTGTGAGCATGTCAATATCCCTTGTCACAACCTCTTTCATCTCCTCAATGTCTCATAACGACAGTCTCTAACATTTTCCTTCAGCCTAGTCACAGGGAGCAAGGTCTGGTCTATAGGGAGGGTGAGAAATTGTCTTGATGTCCATCTTGATATAATAGTCTGTGACAAAGATGGAGCACACTTGGGACAAACTTGACTTGAATTTTCCGCATCTTCAATTCCCGGCGAATAATTGTGTGTACAGTTTCCACACTGACATCAAACTGTGCACTTATTGTCTCTATAGATAGGTTCTTAGCCATGAAATTCTTTATTTGGCTTACCAACTCTGGTGTTCTGACTTTCTTTCTTTCCCCACACATCTTACCATCCCTCACAGATTCCCCGCCTTCCTCGAATCTATTATGCTACTCAAAAACTGATGCTCGATTCATGCAAGATGATTCAAAAGCAATCCATAAGTTTCTGTGACATTTTTCCAAGTTTTTAACATAATTTTATTGCGTATCGTTCTTCTAAAATGTGCTTACATCCAGATTGCATTTTTAATATACACCAGCTGTGACAATCAGGCTTTAGTAGGGTGTATTCCAATTCTTACTGTAGCTGTTCATTTGAATCTGAAATAATAAATATTGGTCAGTCTTCTCAACAGACACACAGCAATAATATACTGAATTCCCAAGGCTCCACAACAATTTAAATACATATAAAATGTCTGGAAACTTATTGAAGGAACCTCGTACCTTTTGTACCAGGGGGTTCTTTTGTAGATAAATTTTCGATTTCTGTAGATTCTGGATTCTTTTAATAGATTCTTTCGACTACGTTAATTATAATCTGCGTTTATAGGGAGATCCATCCAGTAATAGAATCTTCTCGATATTTCCCGAAAGATCTAGAATCTTCTCTCTAGATTTTTTAGAATCTGTGGAACTCTGTTCCGTTTGCCTGCTTTCCAGCTGACTACAACATGTTCGTCTTTAAGTCCAATGTAAACAAGTTCTTGTCGACTACCCAGTAAATAAAATATTTCTACGCTATTTCTACCACTAACTATTAATACGATGGTGCCTCGGTGACCACCGTACACTCATTAACCTTTATCCTTGAGTGGGCTTCAGGTCTTGATAAGTGATGACTCTCATTAAAAAAAAAATCAGCTTTTGTTTACAGGATTTAAAGCAGATACGTATATACCCATTTTCTATCAACCCCAAACGAATGTACATTCGCAATTAATTAAAAAAAAAATTACACCCAATTTCGTTATTAGAATAAGTACATTGCTTCATAGTTTTATAATTTAAATAACGGATTATCAAAATTGCTGCTTGAGCACAGTTTTTGCTTTATTATAAACACTTTTATTGCAAAACGAGGTAGAAAGAATTTAAAACAAATCGGCAAAAGCAAAGGACTCGAACCAGATCTACAAAGATATGTTTTCTCATCGACCAACACAATTACTTGGTTAAGGAAAGCAACTTCCTTTTTCAATGTTAACAGACTGTACATGAGCGCATGTGAGGGCATATGAACATATCAGCAGCAGTCGGAGGATGGATGGCAAGAGATTGTATTAGCAGCAGGAACAGTATTTGAAGACGTATGCAAATTGGCCAGTGTGCTCGGGCTTGCATCTGAAGAAAAAGAAGCAAAAGACACCACGTGATGGAGGAAATAAAGTCGACGTGGAAGGAGACAGACGTGTAAAGTGAAGGCGAGAAGCGGCTGGCTATGGCCAGCGTGCGGTCCAAAGAAAGAGAAACACGAGTCAGGTTATATGGACATGTGGCAGCGGGAGACTTTTAAAGGCTTTTGTTAAAAAAAAAATGTAGACCCAGATTTCATTTATTTATTTTTGTTTGTTTTACTGTAACGTTACACAATTCCAATAGAGTATCAAATGATTCAGATTTGTGATTACGCAATGGTGTCTTCTCGGAAGGAGAGAAACAATGACTACATTGAGAGTAAAATTTAAACCAGCAGGGCTATCCGGCGTTGTTCACGGTAAAAGGAATATATTTCTCTTAAAATTTCTACCTCTTTCCAGCTGTCTTTCTATCTTTCTCTCCTCAAACACTTCTTTCTCCTCTGCCTAGCCCATTCCTCTCTGGATGAACGCATATATACGGACACTTACAATTCTCCTTTATATAATAGATTCCTCGAGCAATGAATCGCCATTTTCTTTTCAAATTAGTGCATAATAACACTAAAATAACGTCCATCCACTCCAACGAAACCAAGCCCAGTTGACGATCAGAGGATTAAAAATTTTCTCTGAATTTTAGATATTATTCAACAATGGCTGATACAGATTAGACCAACTTTGTGTGTGTTTGTTTTGTACGTTTTTACTTTTAGCTGGACATATCAGCACACATACACGCAGAGATCTCTTTATATTCTATATTAGTTTTGCCAATATTCGAGGTAGGTCTGTAGATAGAAACGAGGACAACGTTGGGTCAAACTAGCAGGGTTACCTGGCGTTGTCTGGGGTAAAAAGAGACATATTTGCATATAAAAAAATCATCTACCTCTCTATGTCTTTCTACTTTTCTATTCCAACCATTTCTCTTTAGATGGACGATTACACACAGACACACTTACAGCATTTCTTTATATAATAGATTCCTTGAACAATAAGTCGTAATTTTCTTTTCAAATAGATGCATAATGACACTGAAAAACCGTCAATATCCCTGACGAAACCCGGCCCAATTGACCCCAAATAATTAAAAAAAGCATCTAAATGTTAAACATTAGTCATCAATGACAACGCTGATCAATAACAGATCAACTTTTTGTGTGTTTGTTTTGTAGTATTTTACTTTAGCTGGGTACATAAACACACATACGCGCAGGCAACTGCTCTTTATATTATAGATTAGTTCAGCCAATATTAGAACCATGTCTATAGATATCAATTTCTCATTATAAAACACCATTGCATCCACGATTAATTACACTGTGTTACACTAAAAAACAAAAATACAAAAAATTATGTACATTTTTTTTTACAAAATTGTCACCTTTGAGAATTTTGCGGAGAATCTTAGTGACATGAGGAATGAACATGAATATATTTCAGTGGTTGAGAAACGTTTTAAAGGAAAAATGTGGTAGTCTAATGTTGGAATATAAAAACACAAGAGAGTTTAGAGAACAAATGTTATTTAAACTGAAATTCTTTCAGGGGCGTGAATTCCATATAGAAACGCTGTTTTAATTTGCATAAAATAAAATACGCATCAAATGCGCTTGAAAGCCAAATCACAATGTAATATTAGGAAAATAAACAAATATTTTACTTGTTTGAAATTTATAACATAAATATGTTTCGGAATTATACTCCATCCTCAGTATGTTGTTTTCTTTATTTTTTTCTTTTCTTTGTTTCTATTAATACTTTGTGATTTGACTTTCAAGCGAACTTAATGCGTATTTTATTTTATTGAAAAATCTGTTTTATTCTTAACCAATAATAAAATGTTTTATAGTACATGAAAACGATGCATAATCTAAAGAAACAAAGGTCAGATTTAGTATCAGAATAATTTTCTTATAATGAGACCAGTCTTATGTGGCATGTACTTTTTAAACTTCACATTTGTTGCACAGTATTATTTTTATATCGTTATTTATATTGTTATTTATATTGTTATCGAAACAGCACACTACATTAATAACAGTGAAAATCTTAAGTAAAAAATAAACAGAAAAATTTTAGATAATAAAAACAAAAACAAAAAAAAAAAAACAATACAAAAACATAAAAACAATGCCAATTTTGTTTTACGGCTTTAGTTTTCTTATCTATTAAATGCCAATAAATCCGCGAGGTTAGATTCCACATGATTTCCATTGAGAAAATGCACGCAACTGCGGCGACGCAAAGCCATTCAAACACGTGCGCACGCGGCGTGTAACACGCGCAGGGAATTATACCGACATCATAACATTATTATATACGTATACGGCTGTGTGTATGCGGATTTGCAGGTGTAAAGAAAGAAAGAAATTAAATTAATACGCGCGTGTCTGCCACTCAACAATTACGCAGTTGAAAACGCTTGGGACATTAGAAAATCCATACATTTCGCTCGAGTCGTATCTATTTATCTAGCTCAGTCCATTGACATAATCTGCATCTCTATCTATAAAGTCAGGTATATTTATATGTTTGTATACTTGTATGTTGAAAGTTCATTACTAAACTAATTAACCGATCATTATGAATTTTGAAATACAGCTGCTCGGTGTTAAAGGTTATAATGTGGGCAATATTTAGTTTACATTCGTTTCGTATGAAAAGGGTTATTGCAGCCATCGATGATCATGGCTCTCCACTCCTCTCTGTATTTGGTCTTTCCGATGAGATCTATATTTGTATTTCCAGTGACCCTATTGGGACTGTCAGTGAACTTTATTCGTTGCCTTCCTCTGTTTTTTTTCGGCGATTTTTCCTAACATCAAGCTTTTGTAAAACCGTCCGCCCACATTAAATGGCGTGGACGGTATTAAGTAGTGATCTGCTGTATTCTGCCTTACACATGTCTTTTTCATTTGTTTTCCTTTCGGTCCTTGAGATTCATAGAATTCTCCTTAAAAACCACATCTCTGGTGCTTCCAAATGACTCCCAGTCGCCTTTGTTACTGTCAAACATTCGTTACCGTAAAGGAGAATTGACCATAGTACGTCTTCAAGATTCTGATTTTTTGTGTTCAGTTTTATGTTTCTGTTTTGTAAGATGCACTCCATGCTATGGAAGGCGGATTTTGCTATTGCCATTGTCTTCTTGATTTCCACGTCACTCTTACCATTAGATCTAATAGTACAACTCAGGTACATTTATCCACCTGTGTAATAATCTCACCTTTAATTTTGATATTGCGTTTTTATACTTCAATCGTTTGGAGATGACCAAGTATTTTACCTTTTTAGCATTAAGTTGTAACCCTTTCTTCTCACTTTTATCTGTCATTCTTGTTAGTATTTTCTTTTAAAACCACATCTCCGCAGCTTTCAGCCACCCTCGTTACTATCCAACATTCGCTACCGTAAAGGAGAACTGACCTTATGTACGTCTTCAAGAAAATTGAACACAAAAATCACAATCTTGAAGACGTACATATTAGATATCAACTAGTAATTAATTCAGTAAATTTCAGTTTCTTTAAAGTAATGTAAAATTTTAGCAGCAATGTGTTGCTTATGTAAAAACAAATTGAAAATATACCTTGCTCTACTTCGGTATTGAGGACTCTTATATTGACCTTATATTTTACTCGCTACCTTACATCTGAAGATAACAACCTCAAATTGACTCATAATCGGTTGCGCACTATAGCAATGAAAATGGAAGATTTACTTATATATATATATAATGTTGTAACGAAAAGCCGTGTAAGTTTCACGAGATCTATAACCGATAAGCAATATGTTTATTTACCTGTTTCTGTTTTTTATGACTTGTTTCTATTTGTTATTAATCTTCTTTTTATTGTAGAGTGTGAGCTCAAGCGTGCAGCAAGAATAAAAATCTTTTAGAAACCCAAATCATCCATGTTCGCTTGACCTTGTACCAAACAGATTATTATGCTTTTGAGAATTTGCATCATCATTTATGTGGATTTAGATTTCCTTCGAGAAAAAAGGAGAAAAAATATATCGGTCTTCTCTTTGAAGTTTAAAGCCTAAGGAATATTGTAAAAATAGTAAATTCGTATTATTTTAATTCTTTTGGGCGACTGTTCTCATCTTGAGTGTTATTCGTTCAATGTTTCGGGCGAGTTATCTTCTGACCTTCTTGAGGTGTATTTTGTTGAACTGAGGAATTTGCACTGAATTTCAAACGGAACCGCTTATTTAATCGTCCCATCAGTCATGGTAGAAGTCTCCAGTAATTCGCAATTCTTTTTTTTTAGTGTCGCCCGCACTAAAGATTGGAACTTCAATGTCTAAAAGAGTGTAATATTTACAACTGAATTTAACAAAATACATTATTTACCACGTAATGGATCGTAGTATACCTTTTTGGAGACTTAAACCTTTTTTTATTAACATAGGGGTCACCACTTATCAAGGCCCGGAATCCACTCGGAGATAAGGGTTATTGCGTGTACAGTAATCAATGGGATAGTATCGTAGCAATCTTTAATACTGGAGATTTGATAAAGTGTCTTACTTAAGTGGGCGATTCATCAGGAATTTGTTTATATTTGACTTAAAGACATCCAAGTTGTAGTCAGGTGGGATACAGGCAGACGGAAGAGAGTTCCGCAGGCGTGCACTTCTAAAAAAGAAGCTTTGTTCATGGAATCTGCGTTTGGATTTAGACACAGTGGGGAAAATTATTGACAGTGGTTTCAGCTAGACGGCTGTTTATCGTGATAGATTGGCGAGGGGGGACTAGAGATTGGAGCTCAGACGAGCACCTGCCATGGAAATGGCGATAAAACAAAGGCAAGCTTGCAACGTCTCTTCTGTGGGAGAGAGGTTGCAAGGAAGAGAAAAAGGCATCCCCCACTAAACCACGAAGTCTATTTTGTACTCTGTCAAGTCAAGATAGGCTGTTTTTAGCAGCTTCTGTCCAGATGTGGCAGCAGTACTCCATCCTTGGACGTACTTGGCTTTTATAAAGATAGAGAATTGCATCAGTAGTGAGATATTTCTGGAGCGGTAGAAGGATCCCATCATTTTCCCAGCGTTCCTGGCAACAGATTTGATGTACGTGTTCCATTTCAGATCAGGAGTAAAGGTCAAACCCAGAAGCTTGTCAAAACATGGAGTCTCTCCAAGACGAGAGCCATCCATTTCAATTAATGCCAGATGGGGATCAGAGCGTTGATGATGTAAAGATAGAAGCTTGGTTTTGGATGCATTAAAAGTACCCAGCCACCTCTTCCCCCATTGTACCACTTGCTCAATATCAGAGAAGAGAGAATTAGAGAGAACTTTGTCATTTACGGCCTTTGATGTGTTGCCATAGAATGTCGTGTCATCAGCATAGATGTCAACGAAGATCAGCGCAAAGTTTTTCTTAAAGGTGCTTAAAAAAATCAGGAAGAAAAACGTTGTCATGGGCATGAAGGCAGTTCCTCAAGCTCCCTATAGTCCAGACCCTGCTCTCTGTGGCGTTTTAGTTATTTCCTTAGCTCAAGGAAAACCTAAGAAACTGTCGTTATGAGGTAATTGAGGAGATAAAAGGGGCTGTGACGAGGATCATTGACAACTTACATAAGAGGACATCCACGGTGCCTTCCAGTGGATGTTGAAACGATACAAGTGCACTGCAGCTGGCGGTGATTAGTTTGAAGGGGACTAGAGTTTCATGCATGAAGTATCAATGAATGTGTCGATACGAAAAATGTCTGGAAACTTATTGAAGGCATTTGTATAAAGATAATTTTCTAAATTTAACAGTAGATTCTCTACAGTGCAATATAAACTACAATATATTGTGGACTAATTTAACGCGAGAAGGCATGTGGAGCTTCTTCCCGGTGCTTCATGATGGTTCCCTAACTAGAGCAGGTAACCAATGGATTTGATTGAAAAATTGGCAATTTTGATGACAATAACAATATGGGAGAGTGAAACATTCGTTGATCACATTCAATCCTGGGCAAGGTCGGGTTCCCCTGCTAGTTATTATGTATATTTATATATATTATCTATTATTTATAATTAACTAGCCTGGGTGCTCGGCGTTGCCAGGGTTTTTGGAGGTGTGTGTTGAGCAAAAAAAAAAAAAAAAAAAAGAGGAAAAGAACGTGAAAAAAAGCAAACAAACAAACAAACCGCGAAGGAGGAAAAGAACGTGAAAAAAAACAAACAAACAAACAAACAAACAAAAAAACGTGACGTCTTTGGCGGTGCGTCCATCGCCAAACCGGAAGTGGTGAAGGTTTAAATTAAGGCTAATCAATCGAAAAGAGGGGATTACTTTCGAAAATATCGTCGAAAAGAGGCGACCCCTTCCTTTAAAAAAAGTGCCCGGTTGAGAGTGAAGGAGTTTTTGAATGTTTTTAGCCAGTTTTTCGATATTTATCGTCCGAAAGATAAATCTTTAAGACAATACGAATCTCGTGGAAATATATTGCCTCTGTCGAAAATTTAAGGTATACATACATACATACATTTAAAAAACAGGTGCAGTTTATGTAATAGACTAGCCTAGGTGCCCAGCGTTGCCCAGATGTTTGGAGGTATATGATGAACAAAAAAAAGTGGCAGTAGATAAGCAGGCTCGAACCCGTACCGCGAAGGAGGAAAAAGAACGTGACCTTCCCCCAAAAAACAAAACAAAAAAAAAACGTGACCTCTTTGCTGTTGCGCCCATCGTCAAACCAGAAGTCATGAATGTTTTAATTAAGGCTAGTAAATCGAAAAGAGGGGATTACTTTAAAAAATATCGGTGAAAAAAGCGACCCCTCCCTGCAGAAAAGTGGCCAGTTGAGGGTGAAGGAATTAATGTTTTTAGCCAATTTTTCGATATTTATCATCCGAAGGGTCGGCTCCAAAACAATACCGATCTTGTGAAAATCCGCCGTCTCTGTGGAAAGGTTTAGGCATACATACATACATACATACATACATACATACATGATGATTACAACGTCTTGTCAGACGAGTCCCACTCCTTCAGACATTTAAAATCCATGAGCCCAAATGCTTGAGGGAGTATCTATACAAATATGATGTTACAGAGTCTTAGCTTTGTACGACAGCTAAGTCTCTCTCTCGGTTCAAAATGTTGAAATCCAGCAACAAGCAAGAGCAAGATAGCCAGCAACAAATTAAACTGCAGACCAGCTTAATGCGGGTAATGGTCTTCCGCTTTATGGTTTTTTAAATCAGAGATTTGCTTCTCCTAGAAAGGCTGCCTTCACCACGGCTTACGGGAGCCCTCGCCACCCCAATACACACATACACACACACAAATATATTTTTCGATATTTATCATCCGAAGGGCCGGCTCCAAAACAATACCGATCTTGTGAAAATCCGCCGTCTCTGTGGAAAGGTTTAGGCATACATACATACATACATACATACATACATACATACATACATACATACATACATTTAAGCAGAAAGGTGAGATTTATATTATAGAAGATGGTGCCCATATTATGTTAAATTCTGTACTAGGTCTGTTTAGTAGTTGAGATGGTAAAGTGAAGCTTATTTGCAAATGAAAACGGTCGATAGAAAAGAATGGCTGCTACACTTATAACTAGACGAGAGATCCGACGTCGTCCATGATTGAATGATGACCAACAAATGTTTTACTCCCCCCCCCGTTGTCATTGAAATCGGTGAAATCGCATATTTTTATAGCAACGGAAGGAAGCTTCACATGCCTTACTTAGCCCAAAATATATTGTAGTCAAAATTGCACTGTAGAGAACCCACTGTAGATTTTATAAAATTATTTTTATATTTTACGTTTCAATGTAAAAGTCAACTATCAGCACCGTTGCGCTCAAGCATAAGCATATATTTACTACGCGATAAGGCATATCAAATAACCTACTGTTGATTTTATATGCCTGGCCTTTCTGCTTGTTCTTATATAATGGCTCGAATTTAAGTTTAAAATGAAAATATCAAGTACCATAGTTTTAAACAAAAACATTCATTTCGAACGCGTCTTCTAAGATCAAAGAACCAACTGTTGCTTTTATATTTCGGGCCTTCTAATTGTGTTTTAATAAAACTTGTTAAATGCGCTTGCAATGTTAGGCTGTATACGGTGTTAACTTTGGTCAAAATCGTGTGTTCATCCTTTCATCGGATTTTTTCGATTATCGTTCATCGATACTTATCAAGGGCATCCCGATACAAAACCTATCTAAAAACACTGCCAGATAGATAAACATTTGTGTTAAATTTCATAAAACCGACCCAGCCGTTGCGGAGTCTATAGGGAACAAAAATCACACACAGACACAAAAACAAAGTTCCTGATATTGTGCTTTGCATTGTTTTGTTGAAGTTTTAAAATGGACATAACTTTCGTTACAAGCAGATAGCTTAATGTGTTTGAACTTGCAGTGTTATATTCTCCTTTCTGCGTCTTCCGTGTACATTTCGAGAGAAAGAAAAAAAAAACTGTCGTAAAACTGCTTTTAACCTGCCGATTTCGTTTCGTGATGGTATAATTCCGTGTTTTATATCTTCACATTTTATAACTTTACATTTACTCAACCTGCCATCTCTAGTTCCGCCATTTTGCCCACAGATTAATGATGAACGCAAGTTCTACTTTATTTTTATTTAACGTTATCTTGCTGAGTCATTTTTCACATTTCATTTTATTAAAGCGTAAACCATTTTCATTTTAATCATATTCTGCAAGTATTTCCCAGTTTCTTTTACCATTAATATTTTTACACGCTTCCTCGTACTTCTAAGAGAATCCGCCACGCATCAAATCGAATAGACGTATCTTTATTTTAGATGCGCCCAGGCATATATATATATATATATAAGATGCATTGTCTGTCGTTCTATCATGTTCAAGTTTCTAATTGGATGTTCATTGATCTATTGATCTATTGTTCCTATTTACAATGCCTCCCGAGAGGACAGAATTAGACACCAGGGTCGTTATTTAATGTTAAGGAGAGGAACCAAAATAAAAATTGTCTCAGTCGTGAAGGATTTCTTCTCCACTAACAGAGAACAAAAAATTGAAGTGCAGCATCTGAAGAACATATACTACAATTTGATCTTGTCCCGAAGGTCAAGTAAGTATTCATTGATCTATTGTTGCATTGCATCAACGTTCCCAATTACGGCACATCAACCATTTTGGGAGACGGGGTTATAAAAAGGAAATCGAACATAATTTTTATATCCTGCTCTTGGCCCTGTCCTCGAGTGGTTTGTGTCCCTCCGTTCATCGCATCTGAAACAAAAGCCCTTTATATGAATAACAAAAGACGCAAGTCTTTTTTATTTCTAGACAAATGGGTTTTATTAAGTCACCAAACTTTTCCACGATCGAAATCGCATAATCGTTTCTATCTTTACAAGGAGAACATAGTCTCTATTTTCTTTCTTTTTTTTTACATAGAAGTCACCACTTATCAAGGCCCGGAATCCACTCGGGGATAAAGGTTATTGCGTATACAGTAATCAATGGAATAGTATCGTAGTAATCGTTAGTATTGGATATTTGATAAAGTGTCTTACTTAAGGGGGCAGTTCATCAGGAATTTGTTTATGTTGGACTTGAAGACATCCAAGTTGTAGTCAGGTGGGAAACAGGCAGACGGAACAGAGTTCCACTGGAGTGCACATCTAAAAAAGAAGCTTAGGTTCATGGAATCTACGTTTTGGTTTTGGCACAGTTAAAGAGTGGGGAAAATTTTTGACAGTGGTTTTAGCTAGACGGGTGTTTATCGTGAAAGATTGGCGAGGGGGGACCAGAGATTAGAGCTCAGGCGAGCACTTTCCATGGAAGTAACAATAAAGCAAAGGAAGGCTCGCAAGTCTCTTCTGTTGGAGAGAGGTTGCAAGGAAGAGAAAAAGGCATCCTCCACTAAGCTATGAAGTCTATTTTGTACTCTGTCGAGGCAGGTTAGGTTGTTTTTAGCAGCTCCTGCCCAGATGTGGCCGCAGTACTCCATCCTTGGACGTACTCGACTTTTATATAGATAAAGAACTGCATCAGCAGTGAGATATCTTCTGGAGCGGTAGAAGGATTCTACCATTTTTCCAGCGACCTTGGCAACAGACTTGATGTACGTGTTTCATTTCAGGCCAGGAGTAAAGGTCAATCCCAGAAGCTTGTAAAAACATGGAGCCTCCACTAGACGAGAGTCATACATGGAGCCTCCACTAGACGAGACCACTAGACGAGAGTCATACATGGAGCCTCCACTAGACGAGAGTCATTCATGTAAATTGATGCAAGATGGGGATCAGAGAGTTGATGATGTAAAGATAGGAGCTTGGTTTTAGATGCATTAAAAGTAACCAGCCACCTCTTCCCCCATGCTATAGTTTTATTTTCATCTCGTCGCCTTCAGGTCTGCCGATCCATATTCTAGGGGAATCAGAGACAGATTTGTTCTCATCTGCTCATTTTGACCCCCGAAACAGACCCTTCTAACTCGTATTAATCTTCACACAAAATCGCGTCCCACGAATCGTTCTGTGACGTAGCGATCCACATCACGCCATGTCAACGATTGTTCTGCCTGTTTGACCCGTTTCTCTAATTTTGTTATGACACTTTTTTTTTATATAAACAAAAAACCTGCCCGTGTGTCATGCTTAAGTGAAAATATTATAATAACATGTTCGTCTGTCTGTCACGATTATGTTTTTACTTAGTCGATACACTTTATGTTTGAGTTGGGATTTTTGTACGTTAGCGAACATTTGTTCTTAAATAACATTTCGTTTTATCTGTTATATTGAAGATTTAAATATAATTTGCATCAGTTGAGAGATAACGGACATTCTCTGTAAGAGTGACTACGCATGTAATTGTGAAGCAAGGGCTGCGCATTTTTAATCACACCTCTCTTGCGTCGGCACTGATTGATTCCAATGACACGGATTCAGGGTGACTAGAAACAATGACTTTGTGTATGCGTTCGCATAAACGTGTCTTTAGTTTTCTTCTGTGTTTTATTCTTGAATACACGTCATAAGACACGTCATAAGACACCCGCTTTAGAACATATTCAAATACTCCCGCTTCATTCTCTAACTTGTCTGAAGTTGATTCCTATCCCGGTTTTTTATTTTTTATTTTACCCTTTATCACAAACGAATATAAATTGGTACTGGCAGCTGTCGTGTTACTGCCTCATCAACAAAGCTTGTCAAAGAAAGAAGAAGAAGGAAATCGAAAAACTGGCTCAACGGAACGAAAACGAAACGTAAAATAAATGAGTAAGAGGAGAACATGTCAAAAAAACAGAAACGTATATACACAAAACGAAAGAGAACGAAACCACACATTAATCGTCCGGCAACAAAAATTGTTGAATGGTTAATGTCACGAAAACAAGAGTTTTATTTCAGGTTTATTTTCGCTGTTGAATGTTTCGTTTGGATTTTTTTTTTTTACTTCTCTCCTTTTTTTTTTTTTACTTCTCTCCTTTTTTTTTTTTTAGGTTTCTTTTTTACTTTACCCATGACAATTTTTTTTTCGATGTTATTTTTTCCACAGAATTCTTTGCGTCCATCTTGCATTAATTTCTCATTTCTTACTTTTTTCACGTTTAGTATTACCGTTTAATATTTTCACTATCTATCTATCTATCTATCTATCTATCTATCTATCTATCTATCTATCTATCTATGTATCTATCTATCTATCTATCTATCTATCTATCTATCTATCTATTCCTCTCTTTATCTTTGTATATATTATTTTATTACCGTTTTATTTGTTTAATTACACATGTTTCTGTTACCGAATCGTATCAACGATACACTATTGCTCTGCAATAGTACTGAGCACTTTCTTCAAGTTTTTACTAATTACCATTTTTGCTATATATACATAAATATATATATATATATATGATAGACTCTCCCGTCGATTTAGACGTATGAGTTTCCGCCACAACATTTATATATATATATATATATATATATATATATATATATATATATATATATATATATATATACTAGGAGACAAAATACATACACCAAAACTTCAAAACTGTAAACAAAAGCATCAAAACGTTAAAAAGTCTTAAAAATCTAATAAAATACAATAAAACATGGACTTATATATTGAATACCATCCCAATATTCCTACTTTATATGGCCTTTCCAAAACTCACTAATCGGACATCCCTTTACGCTTCATAATATCCGGCATCTGTAGCGCCGCACACATAATCGAACGAGCCACATCTTATGCTTACCTTACTAATGAACACTCCCAGCAATTCTCACATAAAGAACTCTGGAGACTTACTCAACGAAATAAACAAGACATTAATTTACAAAACTAACTATACACAACATAGGCATAATATCATTATACACTAATTTCCCCATTAAGAAATGTTTCAATTTACCCCATATACACCTAAAAAGTAAACATTAACTTACCGTTTCCTTCCGACACTTTTATAATTGCTGACATGACTTCTTTTCAATTCAATAATAATTTCTACAAATGAAATTTACCTTCTATTATAAGTAACCATCTTATTAAAGTATCTGCCTTTTTTCAAGTTTAGATTACCTCCAAACACAGAATACTTTAGATATATTGATGACATTTTATTTTTCTTGCTGATAACACACACATAAAAACTATTAAAAACAAATTAGACGGTCGAATCCTCCATAAAGTTTACCTATAGAACAAAGAACAATAACTCACTACCATTTCTATACATACTTATAGTATAATCCAACAATAATCTGTCCTTTAAAATTCATCGCAAAAATATACATAAACAATTATTACATACATTTCCACTCACACCATACTAACAAAAATAAAATAGTCATGATAACTGGTCCTTTCCTGCGAGATTTCCTACGTAATCTCGAATATCTGAACGAAGAGTTACAATACACCACAAAAACTTTGAATACCGCACAATATTCCTTATATTTGTTTCTTAAATGCAAAGAAAAAAGCCATACAAATATTTTCCATAAACAATAAGTACGAGGGGCGTGCAATAAGTAATGCCCCTGACCCACTTTCAGTTGGCTGATCCAGCTGAAATTTTGCATGTGCAATGATTTATATCTCTACGGGTTATGTAGCAAATTACAGCTCTGAACTAATTGTGGTTTCTGTTTTACAGGTGTTTGAACTGAGTCAGGTGTGAAATGGAGCCTGTTGAATGTCGAGTAGTGATCCGGCGTTTGTATTTGAAAGGACGCACATGACAGGAGACTTTTGATGAAATGAAAGAAACTTATAGTGATAATGCCCCATCATATGCCCTTGTAAAACGTTGGCA